>NW_023425419.1:0-177500 GCF_014108245.1 Pipistrellus kuhlii | reverse complement strand
CAGCCGCGCTCCCGGACAGCGGACGGGGCCTCCCCCCTCTGAACGGGCAGAGCAGCCGCGCTCCCGGACAGCTGAAGGGGCCTCCCCCCTCTGAACGGGCAGGGCAGCCCCGCTCCCGGACTGCGGGACAGGGCCTCCCCCCTCTGAACGGGCAGAGAACAGGGCCTCCCCCCTCTGAACAGGCAGAGCAGCCCCGCTCCCGGACTGCGGGACAGGGCCTCCCCCCTTCCTCCCGGACAGCGGACAGGGCCTCACCACTCCGCGCGGTCGTCCAGCAGGAAGAGCAGCTTCAGCACCACCACGATGATGGCCGCCGCCTGCACGTCGTACTTCACGGCCCGCGCCCGGGTGCCGATGGGGTCGAAGGTCAGGAAGTCCGCCTCCCCCAGGCCGGCCATCTGCACCACCTGGCGGGTGAGGTCGTGCATCTCGTCTGCGGAAGGAAGAGCAGTGAGGCAGGAAATAACAAAAACCCGAGCTTTGTCCTCAAACACGGGGCTGCCCGGCCGGCGTGGCGCCGGTGGCTGAGTGGTGACCTGTGGCCAGGAGGTCACGGTTTGATTCCTGGTCAGGAGCAGCTTGGGTTATACAGGCATAGTCTCGTCTCACAAAATTTAGAATGGGAACATCATTATTATTATTATTATTATTATTATTATAAAGAATGGCATTTCTTGAAAACTATTTTAAATTATTATCTTGAACTGCTTTTCTTACATCAAAAATAGAAAGTAATAGAAAAGCAAATGGGCCCAGGCCAGCATGGCTCCGGGCTGGAGTGTCAGCCTGTGGGCCCAAGAGTCTCGGGTCTGATTCCAGGTCAAGGGCACATACCCAACTGCAGCAGGTTCAGTGCCCAGTGGAAGCATGTGCCCGTCCCCTGCAGCAGCACACGGGCTGTCAAACCGCTGTGCACCATGGGTCACATGTCAGAAGCATGTGCCTGTCCCCTGCAGCAGCACACGGGCTGTCAAACCGCTGTGCACCATGGGTCACATGTCAGAAGCATGTGCCTGTCCCCTGCAGCAGCACACGGGCTGTCAAACCGCTGTGCACAATGGGTCACATGTCAGAAGCATGTGCCTGTCCCCTGCAGCAGCACACGGGCTGTCAAACCGCTGTGCACAATGGGTCACATGTCAGAAGCATGTGCCCGACCCTGCATGCAGCACACGGGCTGTCAAACCGCTGTGCACAATGGGTCACATGTCAGAAGCATGTGCCCGCCCCTGCATGCAGCATGCTGGCTGTCAAACCGCCGTGCGCTCCCTGCACCGCCCGCACCCACGGAGAGCGTCCCCTCAGAGCAGCCCGCGCTCGTCAGGGGGCTGAGGTGCCTTCGAAGGATGTGAAGTGAAGCTTCGTGTTGCGACGGCCCTGCTGGTCTGGGACCTGTGAGGACGCGCCATCGTGCTCCCCAGGGTTCTAGAAGCTTCCTTACCAGACACCCTTTCTTACCAGGAAGGTTGACTTCCATCAGGTACTTCCAACACAGGATGTTGGGGTGGAGGTAGCAGTCCTCTGTGATGGCCGGGAAGCGGGGCAGGTCCAGGAAGGTGGCGACTTCGATCATCTTCCGGTGGATGTCCTCGTAGCTGGGCCACGCCTGGAACAAAGCCGCGGCAGCCGACAGAGTGAGCGAGCGCCCACCAGTGAGCGAGCGTCAAGTGTCTGACCTAACGTGACCGGTCCTCGCCACGTGAGGCTGGGGCTGTGGGGAAGAGCGTGGGGAGGAGCATGGGGAGCACGCACACAGCCTGGCACCCGCCTAGAGCTCAGACAGTAATCGCGCCAAATGGAAAGGCCCTAAGAGTCCATCTGGCTCACCAGACTTGCTGGTGACGTGGGGAGAGCCTGACTTCCTGCCAATCACGGAGAATCGGCACAGACGGCGCTGCGGGGTCTCCACATGGCCACACCCGCTCTAACCGGGCCCCTCACTAACCATTCAGTTCACGGCGCACACGGAGTTCATGTCACACCCTGTCCGCGTGCTTCCCGGGACTCACACGGAGGCGGCACCCCATGCTCACAGCGTGGAAAACCACCGAGGTAATTACATAAACACTTATGACTGCCAGGGTGATCTATGCTGACGTTTAGAAATGTATTGTGCACAGGCCACGCAGGGAAGGCCTCACAGGAGCTGCCAGGTGTCCATACCACATCTCGATGGCCTACCAGAACCCTGGGATAACAAGAGAAAACGGCATCTATTCTAAACTGGACTTGGGTTATCTGCTAATTAGTCTAATTCTACCTCAATTACTTTGTGGAACAAGCTGGAGAAAGAAAAGGAAGAGGCAGAGAAATAAGTGGGTCTATTCTGCTTAAAGCACCCTCTCTCAGAATCCTTTGCAAGATGCTTATTAAAAAGGCACATTCCACCCTGGCTGGTGTTCGTTAGTAGTCAGAGTGTCCCTCGGACCAAAGGGTAGTGGGTTCGATTCCTGGCCGAGGGCATGTACCTGGGTTGCAGGTTCAATCCCTGGCCCTCATTGGGGCAGGTGTGGGGGGCAACCAACAGATGCGTCTCTCTCACATCATGTTTCTCTCTCTCCTTTGCCTCCCTTCCACTCTGAAAATTCAATAGAAAATCAAACACGCATTCCTACACCTCATACCAGACTTACTCAGCACTGAATGGGTCTGAGGATCGGGGCTCAGACAAGCTCTCACACAACACAAACGAAGTGAAGCGCACGCTTCCCACCTCGTCCCTGCTGCCTGCGGAGACCCGCTCACGCTGGCCCACAGGCCGATGACAGCGCTGCGCCCACACATTCCAGGGGTGGGTGCGATGCTGTGGGAGGCCGGAGGAAAGGAAAACACCAGCTGGTTTCTCCTCCTGTGCCTGGGGGAGGGCGGTGTGGGGGCGAGGGACCGAGAACACCTGCTACCCTGACACTCACCCCAATTCCTCCCGGGAGATCTCGGCCTGTGCGAGTGTCCCCCTACCAGGGCGCGCACAAACACCCCAGGAGCTGCGGGTGGCTACAGGGACCGGGGAGCCAATCAGAGTGAAGTGAGGACGCAGAGTGTCCTGAAACTCAGCCTGTAGACCGGCACCTGTCGGCGGGAAGTGGCTGCGGCCCCCGGCTTTCCCCAGCGGACCCAGTTTCACTGGGTGAGACGTTCCGGGCGGGCGGAGTGAGTCACCGGGCAGCATGCCCGCCCTCGGCAGGGCCGGCTGAACCAGCGTGACACCTTTTCTTTTTACTCCTTCAGACATCAGAATGTTGTTGATCAACATTCAAACACGGGAGCAGTGCTGGGGGGGACTCCCAGCCCCTCCCTGCAGCGGGAGGGGACCCCAGGACGGACGGCCTCCTGCGAGGCGGGGAACACGTCAGGGGCACGGCAGAGCCCGCTACCAATGGCCTGTTTGCGATCGGTCTGTGGGTGAGAACATACAAAACTGAAGCAAATCAGGCTGGAAGGACAGAAGCCGCCCCGGTGGCAGGAAATGCTGCATCTGTGCCAGAGCCCGTGCCATGCCGGCCACGGTGCCCACGGCGACGGTGTTGGTGCCTGCAGAGGCGGGCTGTCCCCGAAAGAGGCCAGATGTGCAGCTCTTCCCACCACAACTAAGGTTTTTGCTGGAAGAAAATGATGCTTCGAATCAATGCCATACTCCAGAAACAGAGGAGGCAAAGGCAGGTAAAGAAGGAGGTCGTCTTCAGGTTAAGTCAGTAAAAACCCAAGACGGAAAGAAAAGCTAGCTACCTGGAGTCGGGAATCACAAAGAAAACACCAAACTGAATTGGCACACCTGCCCTCCCCCAGCGCCCTCCCTCAGCTCTGCTCTCCGGGGGGTGGGGGGTGGAGAGGCAGAGGCTGCGGGAAGGGAACAGAAAGTACCCCGCAGTCTCGCACCCCGCACCCAGGCCTGGGCTGAGGAGCCTGGGACGGGGGCCGCTCCGACGCTGACAGAGCAGCTAAAGGAAAGACGCAGTTTGCCAGGACACACACAGCTTTAGGTCTGTAAAGCTCTCTCTCTCTTTTCTGCGTTGTTTTTAAGGTGTGCTCAGCTTCTGGAATAACAAAAACAAATAAACCGAGGGCAGAAGGAAAACAGGCCCAGGAGCCCACACACTCCTGGCTCTTCCCGGCCATCACCAGAACAATCGCTCCTTTTGTCGCCGCTGGTGGAGGCGCAGCTGCCCCAGAGCCAAGAGGCGGAGAGGGAGGCAGAGGAGGAGAAAAGGCTTCCTTTGTTGGCGAAAGCGTTTCCATTTAAGTTTCGACACACACCCCGTGGAGGAGCAAAGGCTCCGCGAGCCATGAGGACTCCTGTCAGTCACACACGGTCCTTTGAAGACACGCAAACCTCCCCTTTTCCTGAAAACCGAGGGGACAGCCAGGAGGGAATGTGGACTCCAGCCACCAGAGGCCGAAGACACGTCTACAGGGTACATATGGCCCTGGCCGGTGTGGCTCAGTGGGTAGAGCGTGGGACATTCTGGCCCAGGGCACGCGCCTCAGTTGCAGGCTCCTCCCAGCCTGAGCCCTGGTGGGGCCTCGTGCAGGAGGCAACCATCGCCGTTTCTCTGACAGGGATCTCTGTCTTCCCTCTCTTCCATTCTCTCTAAAAACCAGCGGGAAAATATCCTCAGATAAGGATTAAAAAAAAATAACAACAAAGGGTACATACATACAGCAAATGTGACACTCTGGGCTTCTCGCGTGGTACAGATTCCTTTCAGAGTGAAAACCACTCGTGTGTGTTCTGGAAGACAGGAGGCTGGACCAGACAGTCCCCGCCTACGTTAAAAACGAGGCTTGGGAAAGCTTTTTACTGAATTTCACAAATATTTCAGCGCGTTTCTGTTCCTCATGAGGCAATGCCCTGAGGCAGGTCGGGACAAGCCTCAGTTTCTGTTACACACAGGCTGATAACGCCTGCAGTGCCTGTCAGAGGTGAGCTCCTGCCAGCCTCCCGTGCCCACTGTTGTTCCGCAGCAGATGCGGCCGAGAAGCTGGTGCCTGGCACCTGCCAACCCGAACGCAATGCAGGGCGGTGATGGCTCTGCTCTGCGTGCCGGGAGGGTGTCATCCACACCACGGGGAGCCACCAGCCGCTCGCCTCGCCTCCCAGCCGCCAGGATTATCCTAATGGTGTAAGCCTACCAGGCGTCACAAAAACACTTTTCTGTATCCAAGTCTCGTCTACCAGGCGTCTGTGGAAAGCACATTGCTTTCTGTGAAATGTAGTCTTGGTCCTGGGGTGAGTTTAGAAATGGTGTCAGCTGCACAGACAGACAGATCTTGCAGATACACACAAATGTACGAACTAGCGGCCAATGAAGACTTGCCAACAGCCCTAGACAGTTTGGCTCAGTGGCTAGAGCGTTGGCCTGCGGACTAAAAAGGGTCCCGGATTCGATTCTGGTTAAGGGGACATACCTTGTTTGCAGGCTCCTCCCTGGCCTGGGCCCTG
Organism: Pipistrellus kuhlii; assembly: GCF_014108245.1. Classification (NCBI taxonomy): domain Eukaryota; kingdom Metazoa; phylum Chordata; class Mammalia; order Chiroptera; family Vespertilionidae; genus Pipistrellus; species Pipistrellus kuhlii. The sequence goes on along the minus strand of NW_023425419.1, from coordinate 172,060 downwards.
GTCAGGGCGCATGCGGGAGGCAACCAATTGATGTGTTTCTCTCACATCCATGTTTCTCTCTGTCTTTCCCTCCCTCCCCATCTCCCTAAAAATCAATGGGAAAATGTCCTCAGGTGAGGATTAACATAAAAAGAGAAAGACTTGCCAACGGAATGGGAGACAAGAATTTCTTTGGCCCCACGATCAGAGCGAGGGAAAACCACAGAGTCCTCCTCCTCCATTTTATTTTATTTATTGTTAATGATTTCAGGGAGGAAGGGAGAGGGAAAGACAGATATCAGTGGTGGGAGAGAATCAGTGATCAGCTGCCTCCTGCACACCCCCTCCTGGGGATGGAGCCTGCAACCCGGGCCTGAGCCCTGATCGGAACAGAACCGTGACCCTTCAGTCTACAGGCTGCCGCTCTAGCCACTGAGCACACCAGCTAGGGCGAGTCCTCCTGCGTGCGATCCGGAGTTGTTTGAACCACATCTCTGCCTGTGGAGACGAACAGCTGGCATCCAGAAGAGCAGAGAACCCCAAATAACTCCAATTGGTCCCGCAGGGCTGCGGGGTCACTTGTGCAGCTGTGGATGCACCTGTGTCACCTCAGTCCTCAGTGCACTAGCCCCGACCTGGCCCGTCTCTGCTCCTGGAAGCAGAGGTGAGGGCAGGCCGGCCTGAGCACGCCCGCTACTGGGAGGTGCTGGCCCAGAACCAAACTAAATCACAGCCAGACCCCGAAGGCGCTGGTCTCAGCAAACATGGCGTGTGATGCTCCGAAAAGAAGTATCATCAGTGTAGCTCACACAGACATTTTCTGACTGAGGCAATTCGCTATGGGTTCAGAATATTGGTAAAGAGCACAATTAACTTTCAGATTACCTATCGCACACCCTGGTTTTCATGAGTGATACTGACACGCCCAGATTTGCATTGTTAATATTCTTGCTTATAAGCAGAAATTATATCCCTTAGATATTTATCACTTAAACATTAACAGAATGCTTCTTTGTCAATCAAATGCCACTAGTTAATGGCCTCCCGATACATAGTAAATACGCCGGAAGAGTCCGGAAGTCTCCTGCTTACGTGGGAAAGCTCCCCAAAGGATTAATTTGCGATCTTCTAAAAATAAAGTATTTAAACTCATTCTGTTTTCTTGAGCAATTTCAAATCACTTTGTCAATTAACATGGCCTGAGTCCTGACCATGTGTACAGAACTGCATCAGGTCTGTGGAGAGGAAATATTACATGTGGTCCCTACCGTCGCAGAGTACTGGGGGTGAAGGCATACACACATAAACCCACGCATTACACGCTGCCTTGACGCCCCTGGGTCAGAAATTCTACTTAGACAACATCCTCTGGCTGCCTTTAAAATCTTAAAGGTTACGAAAGAATACATGTAGCATACTGTAAGCCATGTAATAAATGAATACCCGTGGGATGACATGTTAACAGTTGAATCTGGGCAAAGGGCATATAGGTGTTTTTTTATACTTTTTTGTAATGTTTTGTAATTTTTTTTCAAAATAAAGCTTACTTAAAAACGAAAAAACTCTTAAGACCTAAGTGTAAAAGGCAAAGTGTGATGTTATTGTTACCAAGACATAACACCTAACTGGTATTCCAGGGAGGACATTCTTCCTTGGGCCTATATTTCCTACCACAATGTGTAAAGACACTGCTCACCCATTTACCCAGTCCCCTCACTGAAAACATCCAACTAAAGCAAGTATTACTAGGAAAAGAATTCTGTGTAAACAACAGCCCATGACCAATAACGTGGTCAGTTGGGGAAATGTTTAAAGCAAAGAGTAGACTAGTGACAGCATTCATGAATAGAGATTGCAATTTTTTTAAAAACCCATTTTAAAAATGAGCAATGAGATACTTTTAGGCATTAAGAAAAAAATATGATTACTGACTCTACTTCTAAATATCTAAAAATTAGCATCGGAACACTTGTTTCTGCTATGGAGGACTAAGTGCTGATAATCCGAGAACTGGAAGAAGACATTTAACCTCACAGTTCCTGACACTGGCCAACAGGAAGCACGGGGCCAATCTCAGAGCAAACAGAGGGCGCCGTTGACTGCCTGAGGGCGGATTCCCAGCTGCAGCCCAGGGAGGGAAGGAAGTCCAGTGGTCGGGTTGACCCGAGGAGACAACACGGTCTCTGTAAGCTTCGGTGGCTGATTCGCAGCAGATACCAGAGGTATGAGTAATAAATCAACAATGGAGATCAAATGAAACCAACAAATCTTAATTCAAAAGAAAGAAGGAAGCCCGGCCAGTGTGGTTCAATAGTTGAGCTTCAACCTAGGAACCAAGAGATGACAGGTTCCATTCCCCATCGGGGCACATGCCCGGTTGCAGGCACCATCTCCAACCATGGGCACTGCCTTCTCTCTCCGGGTCTAAGGGAACAGGGACCGTCCCTGAGAGCCACCTCCGGGCCAGCGCTGCGTCCCTGTCAAGGGCGCCGCTTTGCTCACGTCGTCCTGAGGGCAGAGCCCCTGGGTTTACAAATCCACTCTTCTCTACAGATCACTCCCAGCGAGCCACGTTCCAGCCCCGTGCAAAACGCGTCGGGCGTAAGATGTTCTGCATCTTGCAGACTTCTGTCTCAGTGTCTCCATTTCCTTTTGGCGCCGTGCTTCAGCAGCATGTGACACGGCTATATTTTCATGGCACACGTGTGAGAGTTTTGGAAAATCGGGTGATGAGGAGGCAGAGCAGCAGGCAACAGAGCAAAAGCTGAAGCAGCCAAAATCGGTTTGGCTCAGTGGTAGAGAGTCGGCCTGTGGACTGAAAGGTCCCAGGTTCGATTCCGGTCAAGAGCATGTACCTTGGTTGCGGGCACATCCCCAGTAGGGTGTGTGCAAGAGGCAGCTGATCGATGATTCTCTCTCATCGATGTTTCTAACTCTCTATCCTTCTCTTCCTCTCTGTGAAAAATCAATAAAATATATTTAAAAAAAAAGATGCTGAAGCAATGAGCCTCAGGCCTAACGTACAAAGTTCCCAGGCTGGGACCACCCACCGCATGGCCGCGGCCAGCCCCTCTGCCTCTCTGAGGTGTGTGCTCGCCTGTAAGCGGGGTAAAGTGAACCAGTTCTCATACAGGGTTGTAAGGGCACAAATGTCTCAAATTAAACTGCTACACAAAGGGCTGTGAAGGTTAGGAAGCCCACGGAAGTAACGCCCGAAGTGGAAATGGAAGATACTGCTTAATTCTAATAATCTGCAGTAAGCCAAACACCTTCTGCTGATGGAAAAGGGAAGATAGCCGCTGAGTAAACAGCGATAAAGCCCCTAATTAAAGGACAGAAGCCTTCCACAGGAGACGGCAGAAGCAGGTCCCGCAGGATGATGCGAGCAGAGGACTTGGACTCCTGCCTTTTGAAACAAGATAACTTTCTCCAAAGCGACACAAATAGCAACAAGAACACCTGTTAGGGTGTCTGAAATTCCTTACAGGTTTCTCTATAGAACTTTTAAAAATATATTTTATTGATTTTTTTTTTACAGAGAGGAAGGGAGAAAGAGAGCTAGAAACATCGATGAGAGAGAAACATCGACCAGCTGCCTCTTGCACACCCCCTACCGGGGATGTGCCCACAACCAACGTACATGCCCTTGACCGGAATCGAACCCGGAACCCTTCAGTCTCCAAGCCGATGCTCTATCCATTGAGCCAAACCGGTCTCGGCAGGTTTCTCTATAGAACTTTTAAAGTGTTATTCTATTCTGTGTCTCATTCGTAATTACCAAGTTAAAAAAAGAAAAGAACTTACCTCTATCGCAAAGATTCCTTTGTCACGCCCATATAGTTTCATCTCCTCTGGAAAATGCTCAAAAGCATTGACATAAGGAATATGGCCCTCTTCAACAAATCTGCTTTTAAAAAGAAAGCGTTCCAATGAGAGATTGTACTGACTTAGCAGAGTGATCCAAAGAGCTGAAAATGCTGTATTTCAAAGACAAGGTCCCAGGACACACTGTCTGTACTTATAATTTTTCTATTTTTCAGAAGTTTCCATTGGTGCCCGACTGGAAGTTTAACAAACTGGTTCTTCCCCTCAGACGATGTGAGAGGAACCTCATTTGAGTTGAGCGCAGCTGCTTGCAAAGCATCTCCTGCCCCTGCTCACCTGGTTCCATTTCTATCGCCACCACCTCGTCCCACCCACGGCCCCTGCCCCACGTGCCATCTTCCCGCTGCCCAGGTAACCAGGCCTAACTCTCCTGCCAAAGCTCCAGGGCCTCCCTGTCTCCCTGCTGCTGAGCATGCGTGTCCTCTGGAGCGATGGCCAGGCTGTGGAAGTAGACACTGAAGGGCACTGAAAAGGGTGAATTTCATTGTACACGAATCACATCTCAGTTAAAAGAATCCAAACTCCAGCGAGGCTAACGAAGACCTGTATCTGACCTCTGCGTATTTCCGGTGGGCCCCTGCCCCCCTCCGACCCCTTCACACCCGCTCCCCGTCCCACGGGCCTCTCCCCTGGATCAGAGCTCGGCTGGGCACCTGCAGCTCCCTCGACCCCAGCGCTAGCCTCATCCGTCCGACAGCCGCCGCCTCTGTTTTCACTGGAAGTGCGGCGTCACCCCCCCTTCGCGGTGAGACCTCCCTAAGGACCAGCCTAGCAGCCAGCTGTCACTCTGTCACGTCATCCAGCTTCCCCCTCCCGCAGGCACTCCGCTCCGGGGTCAGCTTTTAGTCATGTGCTTGCTCATTGGTTCCCTCGCCCAGTCTGGAACTTCGTGAGAGCAGGGACTTGATGTCTATGGCCTCTCAAGAATAACCCTGCACAGGATCAGTGTTCAGTAAGCATTTGGGGCTGAGCGGTGCTGGCTGTTCACTATGCTGTCACTGTGTCCCGGGTTCAGGGACGGGAGGTGGACTTATCTCGAGGACCACGAACGCCGAGGAAGGAGGAAACGGAGACGCGGGGGATCAGTGAGACAGGCAGGGTCGGAGCCAGGCTCGCCATGTGTTCTCTGCAGATCATTGTCCTTTACCCGTCCAAGGCTGGGAGGGGGCTCTCCACTCAGCATCTACAGGGACCGCTAGGGGGCTCAGGAAGGCAGAGCCACAGGCCCACCCCCGGGGCGCCTGGTTCAGACGGTGAGCGCGGCCGAGGACCTGCGTTTCCCACCTTTCTCACGGGGCCCGGGGGTGCTGGGCCGGGCCACGCTGTGGACCTGGGCTTAGCTCTTCCCCTCAGGAAATCAGAGACCTGCTCTTCTCCTTTATCCCAAGCAAGTGGGCTCGGCCCCCAGATCTGTGTATGAACCAGCAAATGAAGCCCTCAGCCAGCGAGATCCACCTCCTTGAAGGCGCTGTAAGTTCCCCTGGGAAGGAGGAGGGGACCGAAGGAGGAGAGAGGAAGGGATGAAGGGAGGAACGGACCGAGAGAGGAGGGGAGAGGGAAGAGGAAGGAACCGAAGGAGAAGGGGAGGAAAAGGGAGAGAGAGGAAGGGAGGGAGGAGGGGAGGGAGGAGAGGAGGAGGAGGAAAGGGAGCTGGGGAGAAAGAGGTGAAGGGGCAGGTTTCACTCTCCATCTCCCAATCACATATAAATCCCCGAGAAGAATTTCAGGTAAATGTTTATCTCCATCCGTTAGGTTTCCATGGGGAGTTCTGCTGGGAGCCTTACAGCCGCCTCGGGGGTGGCTAGCTGTGCTCTGCACCCGCCAGGCGACCGGGCGGCTGTTCTGTAAGGTCCCTCTGGTTAGGGAGGAAATGGAGAGGGGCACCCACTGCAGCCACAGGGCCCACTGGGAGGCTGCTAAGCAACCTGGTGAAGACAGGCAGGGAATGGGGAGACAGGGAAGTGGCTCTGAGAGTTACTCTGCACGCATGGCTGACGGGGAGTGCGCAGAGGGAAGTCAGGGCGGTTCCCAGGCTGCGGATCGGGGGCCAGAGGCGGGCGGTTACGAAGGCAGAAACGCTGGTGGAGGAGCTGGGCCTGGGAAGATGAGGAGCCGTTCGGTCATGCTGATCCTGAGAACCAGAGACAGCCCAGGAGAGCCGTCCGGCTCCTGTGAGGCACATGGGCCGCCCTCAGTGAACAAGTCTGGGCTGGAGACAGACTCGGGCGTCATCACAGAGGCGGTAATTAGACCTGGGAGGTGAGGTCACCCCACGGGGCAGACAGAGCAAGATGGGGTTCCAGCTTACAGAGAAGTCCCTGCGGCTTCTGCCTGGGGTGAATCACCCAGAAACGCTTGTTATCTGGTTCATGTGGCCAAATTCAAAGGCACTCGCCTCACTCACTGGAGGCCCTTATTCCCCCCGGGCCTCGTGCCAGGGATGATGGCGACGGCGGAGGAGGAGGCGGAGGAGGAGGAGGGGGAGGAGGAGGAGGAGGCGGAGGAGGAGGAGGAGGAGGAGGAGGAGGCGGAGGCGGAGAAGGGGAGGAGGAGGAGGAGGAGGAGGAGGGAGAGGGGGAGGAGGAGGAGGAGGAGGAGGGAGAAGGGGAGGAGGAGGAGGGGGGAGGGGGAGGAGGCGGAGGAAGAGGAGGGGGAGGGGGAGGAGGAGGTAGAGGAAAAGGAGGAGGAGGCGGTGGAGGAGGAGGCAGAGGAGGAGAAGGAGGCGGAGGAGGAGGAGGAGGAGGAGGAGGGGGTGGAGGAGGTGGAGGAGGAGGAGGAGGAGGGGGTGGAGGAGGAGGAGGAGGTGGAGGAGGGAGAGGAGGAGGAGGAGGAGATGGAGGAGGAGGAGGAGGAGGAGAGGGGGTGGAGGAGGAGGGGGTGGAGGAGGAGGAGGAGGAGGTGGAGGAGGGAGAGGAGGAGGAGGAGGAGATGGAGGAGGAGGAGGAGGAGGAGGTGGAGGAGGAGGGGGTGGAGGAGGAGGAGGAGGTGGAGGAGGGAGAGGGGGAGGAGGAGGAGGGGGGAGGGGGAGGAGGCGGAGGAAGAGGAGGGGGAGGGGGAGGAGGAGGTAGAGGAAAAGGAGGAGGAGGAGGCGGTGGAGGAGGAGGCAGAGGAGGAGGAGGAGGGAGAAGAGAGGAGAAAAGGAGGAGGAAGCGGAGGAGGAGGAGGAGGAGGAGGAGGAGGCGGAGGAGGAGGAGGAGGAGGTGGAGGAGGAGGAGGGAGAGGAGGAGGAGGAGGTGAAGGAGGAGGAGGTGGAGGAAGAGGAGGAGGAGGTGGAGGAGGAGGAGGAGGAGGTGGAGGAGGAGGAGGGAGAGGAGGAGAAGGAGGAGGTGAAGGAGGAGGAGGAGGAGGGGGTGGAGGAGGTGGAGGAGGAGGAGGAGGAGGGGGTGGAGGAGGAGGAGGTGGAGGAAGGAGAAGAGGAGGAGGAGGAGATGGAGGAGGAGGAGGAGGAGGAGGTGGAGGAGGGAGAAGAGGAGGAGGAGGAGATGGAGGAGGAGGAGGAGGAGGAGGTGGAGGAGGTGGAGGAGGAGGAGGGGTGGAGGAGGAGGAGATGGAGGAGGAGGAGGAGGAGGCGGTGGAAGAGGCGGAGGAGGAGGCGGAGGAGGAGGAGGAGGAGGTAGAAGAGGAGGGAGAGGAGGAGGAGGAGGAGGGAGAGGAGGAGGAGGGAGAAGAGAGGAGGAGGACACAGCCACGGCACAGCACGGCTCTCCTGTGTCAGCCCGGTCTAAGTGCTCTGCGCGCTAAGTCCTGAAGCAGCTGCCACCCCGCAGGGAACCATGTTCCTCCTGCGGCACCAGAAGGCAGAGGCGGAGGAATGGCAGTGACACTCACTTACTCAGGGCCCAGAAGCGGGTCTAACCTGTGCTCTTACCCACTCCCCCCGCTGACGAAACCCAATGCGATTCCACAGAATCCACACGCAGGGGGCCGGCGGCACATGAATGACCCGGGCACATCCTTGCCGTGCTGAGAAGTCGGCACCCACGATGCCATCTGTACTCATTAACCCCCAGCCCTGCAGATTATCTGAAAATGTGAATGCCAGCTATCTGCACAACAGGTTCTTCCAGCAGTTTTGTTTTCAATTTCCCACACAAACCCGGCAGCCTATGTTCAGCTCTTGTGTAACAACATTAATAACCATTTGCCAACGTGAAGGTCATCTGTTCATCTCGTCCCGGAGAAACAAAACCACTAATGCTGCCACTTGAATGTCACTTTTCTTCAAAGCGTTCGCTCACAGCGGGCCATTACCTTCCAGCGCCATGGAGGGCGGGTGCCATGATCCTCTTTATAAACAAGGCAGCCAGGGAGAGGATGCGTGCCAGCCCAGGAGGACGGAGTTACAGAATCAGAACGCCGGTCACCCCGTCTTTCCAGGCCCTTCCTTCCTTCAGGCCTCGGGGGTCACACTGCCCACGCACGCCCGGGCCTTACCGCAGGAGGTCGGAGAGGGCGAGCGCCTCCCGCTGCCACAGCAGCGCCAGGCCGCAGAGAGCCAGGGTGGCGGGCACCGTCATCTTCACCAGCCCCTTCTCCTTGCGCAGCGAGTACTCGACTCCGTCCAGGGACCCGGAGCAGACGGAGGCCATCTCTTAGGGGACAGAGGAGAAAACAGTGACATCCAGAGGCATCTGAACCTGTGGTTCCCAAAGCATCGTCCCGGGACCAGCTGCCCGGGGTCGCCTGAGCCCCAAGGAGCTGCACCAACCTGCCCACCAAGCCTGCAGGGCAGAGGGAGAAAGGGTGGAGGACGGCTCCCCAAGAAAGGAACCCCAAGGCCAAACCAGGGGGAAGGGGAAAGCGGACAGGCTGACAGCTGGGAAGCATTTGGCCGGGCGATCGGGCCTTGGCAGTCCGGAGAGCTGGACTCGGCTAAATCAGGAACCCCTGGCCACGGGGAAGGTCGGGCTCACCCCAGGAGAACTAACTGCAGGAGGTCTGATCAGATTGGCAACCCCGAGCCACAGCCCAAGGCCTGCCCACCCCGATCTCGGCAGGAGACGGGAAGCTTCTCCTAAGAGCGAGGCAGGTTCTGGGACAGAGGAAGGGACCTCAGTCACACTCACGGCCGAGTCGGCATCTTATAAAAACGGGGTGAAGAGGGGGTACATAGGGAGTCCTGAGACAAGCCCTCTCCCGGGCCCTCTTCCTCCCGCCCACTTTCCACAACAGCCAGATGACAGCCTCCGACCAGGAGCCTCAGCGTCTCTGGAAATCCGGGCCAGCTCCGGGGGGCGGACTTTAGGAGGGAAAGCTGGAGGTCCCCTAAGGGAGGGACCAGCAGCTCAGCCTCCCGGGAGCCCAGGGACAAGCCTCCCAGAGGTATAATTGGAGCTTAAATCAGAAAACGAGGCGCGCACACAGACCACGGTTTCCTTCCTCTGGCTTCAGTCTGTGCTTAGAAACCGGGTGTCACCTTTGACCCTGCCCACGGCCGGGGCTAAGCCCTCTCTGCTGGGCAGCGGCTTTTCTTCGGGACCCTCAGCCCACACACATGTGGCCTTTCCTGAGCTGGCCTCCATCTTCCCTGACCCTGACCGTGTGGCTCCCCTTCAATGTCACCGACAACGTTCACCGGAGACACGGGCTTCCGTAACGTGGCGCTGAGGCTCCCTCCACGGCCTCTGCTCAGCCTGAGCTCTCAGGCCGGCCGCCTTCCAAACGCGAGAGGCCCCAGCTCCCCGGCCGCTCCTCACCTGACTGGGAGGCCCTGCCGGGTGGGGAGGGCCTCCCGCGGCCGTCAGCCCCGCTGTCGCCCAGAGAGGGGCCGCTGGCCTCGCTCAGCAGCGCGGGCTCGCTCTCCCAGTCCGAGGCGCTGGGGCTCCCCGGGGCCTGTGTGCACACACATGGTTACCACACAGGACTGTAGTTACAGGCATTAACCCCCAGGAACGGAAAGCGCCCCTGACAGCACAGACCGGCAGGCGGCCCTCCTCCTCCCCCGCCTCCCAGTGCCCCGGACCCCCTCTCTGGGACTGACCGCAGCCTTCCGTTTCCTGGCGTGAACCGGGTTTTCGCAGTACGCCTGCTGGCTCTTCTGGAGGTAGCGCTTCCACAGGTTATGTAACACTGGACTCTGGGAAGGGAAGCGAGGGGTCTGTGTCCGGTGACAAGCACACTCGCACATCTCCCCACAGCAGCTCTGGGCCCGGACGGCCCGTCGCCTGTGCGGCCACTTCCCTAACCACAGCCTCCCAAGCCCAGAGGGGCGAGCCGACCATTGAGCTTCCCGTGCTGGAGTGCCCTCTCCTGCGAGACTGCCCCAGCAGATCCCTCCACTGCTCTCCTTGGGGGCACGGCCACCCGGCTCCCTCCCTCCTCCTCTGCCCCTGGTATCCCCAGCGAGCACTAGAGTCTGACTTCTCCCTCCCCCGCTCCCCAGCACGGCTGCTCTCCCACGTGGCAGTGGGGCGGCTGAGGCAGAGGTACGACCACCACAGAGCCGAGGCCTGGCTTACAGTTCCTGAGAGGCTGCGACCAGATGAGGAAATCCGAAGTGCAGACTAGGACAGTCCCTCTCGGGGACACTCCTGAGAGGCAGCAAAGTTAAGGTGACCAGATTTTAACCTTGGTAAAGCGGGACACCAATGACGGGGCAGGGGTTGATTAAAAATTTGGTCTATATGGAGCAACAAAAATTTTCATAAAACGCAAAAATAGTATTGTAATATATTTTTTTAAATTTCAACATAAGTACAATTTACAAATGTAATAAATTTTTAAAAATTAGGCATAGTCGTGTCACTTTCAAGGCCGGTGCTAGACTTTTTGCCACCACTATAAAATATAAATAATAAAAGTACTGTCTGCTAAATTCAAGAAAATTTATGTAGTTATGAAATAAATTACTTACCTAAATTATCTGAATAGCTGATTTGTAATGACATCACTTGTTTAACTAGCTTAGTAGCACACATTGTACTGAGTGCTAGTCTGAGAGACAGTTACAAAATGTTTTCGTTGTTGCCAATCCCAAAAAATGCCACAATGGTGGTCTAATTCTAACCACTGATCAACAATGCGAATTTTGATAAGCAGTTCTCGAATATCAGTTCTCAACAATTATTTGTTATTATTAAAGTTTAACATTATAAAATTAACAAAAATAATATAAAACTCATATCCTGGCTAAATAGCCACATGGCTGCCGAAAACCGTATATTCCCTTCCCGTTCTCCCGCTGTTCCCTAGCTTGTCGTGCATTCTTTCCAAAAATCAGGACTTTTTTAAAATGCCTCAGAACGCGGGACAAATTGTTAGAAATCGGGACTGTCCCGCCAAAAGCAGGACATCTGGTCACCTTAAGCAAAGTCAAAGGATGGTCCCCGACCAGCCGCAGCAGGCCACCCGGGAACTTGCTGGAAAGGCCAGTCCTTGGCTCTGGACGGGCCAGCAGTCTGTGCTCCCCAGGCCCTCCCGGCTCCTGGACACCCTCGCTGGAGGCCACCCACCGGCTCTGGCTCAACCCTGAGCCAGGCCCCGCCCCAGGCCCTGGGGAACAGAACCAGCACGTCGCCTGAGAGGCAGCCGGAGCTTGCAAAGCTCCTCGCTTTTCGTTGTTTAAGTCAATGTTTCCTAAACACACGCTGAGGAAGCCTTTCTGTTTTCTGTGATGCATTGCACTATACATCCCGGAGAAGGTAGTTCGGGAACTGCCGGTCTGATGAAAACCCTAAAGCAGAAACATCAGCAGCAGGATTCTCCCGCAGCCCCGGTAACACTGGCCAGCGTCACTCTAACCCTTAGTTCTTCACACAACCAGAGGGAGAGCAGCACCCAGGCCATGGACTCACCTTTACCTCGGGGCCCACCCCCAGGGCCTTGAGCGCCTCGGCCTGCTGACACAGGATGTGCTGGAAGCCTTCACACACGTACCAGTCCCAGCCTCTCTCTGAAAGACAGACAGACAGACACCACGTTTCAGACCTCCCCGACCACGGGGTGCAGGCAGGGAGTGCTTACTGAGGGCACTGGCCGCCTGCGCACAGGCACGCTGTCTGACACAGGGACTGCGCCCAGTCCCTGAGCGGGTTCCACTCTGAGTCTCCTTTCCGACCCGGCAGGTCTGTCCCCGAATGCTAACGCTAAACGTCATTTTTATCACCGATGAGCGTTTTTGTTTCACATTATCCATAACTGTTCTAAGATGTTAATGTAAAAGGAAGGAAGATGGCAGTCACCACGTTAAACCAATGCAATGGGCTTTAAGAAGCCTACTGTGTGACCACTGCCCAGTAAACCGGCCTGGGCACTCCCCGGCCCGGCTTCCACGCTCTGCTCCCCGCCGGGGAGGGACGGACAGAGCAGGAGGGTCTGGCCACAGGAGGGGCGACACAGTCGCTCCAGCGCCAGCCCAGCGGCACTCTGCTTCTCTGGACACGGCTCCAGGACTCGGAACCCCGCTGTCTGGAGCTCAGCCAGGTGCCAGGGGCCAGGTGCGCGCTGGGTGCTGTGAGCGGGCTCTTCCCTCGACCTCAGACCGCCCCGAGAGACGGGACGAAATGTGACGTTTAAACAGAACCACTGGTAAGACCGTAGGTTCCCGCCCTGCTGGACAACTGTCCTTTGGAAGCGGAGTGGCAGCCTTCCCACACACAGCTCTGCGGCCGGCACCACGGCTCCCAGTCCCTTCCTCAGCTGTCACCCAGGTTCTGCAGAGGGTCTGGGTGGCACAGGAGTGAAACGGAGAGCCTGTCATTCCGATGCCAAGTGCAGGGAGGGAAGGGCAGCCCTTCCACCTGGGCCTGTGCACTCCTCCTCCTGAGTCTGCTCTTCCTCCTGGGCAGCTCTCCCACCCGCACACCCCACACTGCTCTCACCCTGTGCTCTCACCCACACACCCACACCACTCTCACCCACCCACCCCGCTCTGCTCTCACCCGCACGCCCTGCATCTGGGCTCCTTGTCCGAATAACAGACGGTACCACCTCCATTTTACAGAGGAAGGAACGAAGGTGAAAGCAGCTGAATATGACACCTGACATCTCCTTTGAAACACCTGCAGCTACTGAAGTTTAACTATTTAACTGTTTACATAGGTCAAATCCCAGTTAACCAGGCTTACCCTAACGAATTCAATGAAAATTAATCAGGTTTCAGCCTGAGAACAAGTCACTACTGAAGGTTCCACAGGCCAGAAGCTGGCACTGAGGCACGCTGTCAGCCACCAGGGAGTCAGTGTTCCCCGGAGTCCATCCACATGTCACAGTTCTATTCCAGTGGTGTGCCCTGGAGCCCCTCACGTGGAAGGAGCCAGCATGAGCCGGGTTCACACCTGGGAACCTGGTCCCAGGGCATCGGTGGCATCGTAAAAAGCATCAGGTAGACTACCTCAGACTCCTCTCAAGAGGTCAATTCATGTACTTCCTGCACTAATGGAACAGACTTCTTTCAAAGCACACCCATGCTGAAGGCTAGTTTCTTTCTTTTTTTTTTAAATATGGTTTTATTGATTTCAGAAAAGAAGGGAGGGGAAGAAAGAGATAGAAGCATCCATGAGGAGAGAGAATCACTGATTCCTGCAGGCCCCACACTGGGGATTGAGCCTGCAACCCAGGCATGTGCCCTTGAGAAAAATCGAACCCAGGACCCTTCAATCCTCAGGCAGAAGTTCTATCCACTGAGCCAAACCAGCTAGGGCCTGAGGCTAATCTTCCCTAAAAAGGGTGTGCTCAGCCCTGACCAGTTTGGCTCAGTGGATAGAGCGTCCGCCTGTGAACTGAAGGGTCCCAGGTTCAATTCCGGTCAAGGACATGTACCTTGGTTGCGGGCACATCCCCAGAAGGGGTGTGCAGGAGGCAGGTGATCAATGTTTCTCTCTCATCGACATTTCTAGCTCTCTATCTCTCCTCTCCCTTCCTCTCTGTAAAAAAAAATTAGTAAAATATATATTAAAAAATAAATAAATAAATAAATGGGTGTGTTCAAAATTCAGTGTGAGAAACGGGTTTCTGAAAGTTGAATATCAGGTTTAACTGGCCTAACCTGACAGTTCCTGCTGAATCATTTCAGAAAGTAAGCATTTTTCTTTAAAGCACAGCAAGCGCATTTATCATGTGTGATAAATATAGAGCAGAACAGCGTACGCCAACAGAGAGAGGCTCTGCTGCATCGTTATTGTTTTGCATAACAGTTGCTCCACTGGAAGAGCCACCTCACAGCACAGGGTGAAGGAGGACACGCTGGCAGCACCCGCCTCTGTCTCACATCAGTAACACCCACTGCACCTCCGCGTGGGACTGCCTGCTTAGCGTTCTGGCAACTTCTCCAGAATCTGTCTAACGTCCATTCCACATCCCCAAATCACGGCGGTGAACACCGAGGCTGGAGACTGCTAGGCACAAATGAAGCATGAGCTTACCGTGTTTTTTCCTCACTTTAAGCCCCCGGTTGATAGCTTGTTTTTTAGCGTTAGGAATCGCCTCGATGTTTAAAACTTCCTTAGATCTCTGCAGGGAACGGAAACATCGTCATTAAAACCATAGCTTTGCGTCCCACAGGTTTCCAAGCTGTTCTGGAAGTACAATGAACCAACCGTGAGTGCTGGAACCAATGATGGAGCATTCTGATTAACCTCATTCAAAATTTCCCCCTGCCTAAACAGTGCCTGGAATACAGTAACACTGAGTAAGTGTCTGCCAGATGAATAAACTTTTATTTCAAATCACTGTGTGTGTTAATCTTTTATTTTTATTTACTTTTTAAATTTATTGTGAGAGTATTACAGGTGACCCCTCTGCCCCATGAACCCCCTCCCCAGGCCTTAGCCACACTACAGTCTGTGTCCATGGGTTATGCAGAAAGCACGCAGGCACTTTGGTAAAATCAAACCTAAAATCAAATAAACTTGTTTTTTCTGCACTAAAAACGCTTTGGAATTAAAATAATTTCTGTATTTATTTTAATCAGCAATGTCTAAGCTACACATCCTACTTTTCTGTATTTGAAAAATATTCTAAAACAGCTTTATTTATGAAATTATAAAAACACTACTCTTTATTTTTTATCCATTTATAGTATTTTGGAATGACTAAATGGTGGGTACAATTCATTCCAAAGTCTTCAATTCCAAGTGCTCTCAGGGAGAGGAACCTAAGATTCTGGCTTGCTCTCTGCTTATGGCTCTTTCTCTCTCACACATATATTAATCTTTCTTAAAATTGTATAAATGCCTCCAACATATACTTTCCCTAAGTGTTACACCAATAATATTATTTACAAATGAGCCATATTTTACAAATCACACACACACACACACAAAAAACACCCTGGAATTCAGATCTTCTAACACCTCGTCCAGGTTCTACTTTATTAATACTGAAATAAAAATCTAGCCATTACTATATAATCATATAACTTTAAGAACTCTCCAAAGATGTATATATAAAAGTATATATATAAAATTGAATTACTTAATACTCTTAACATAATCGCAAATAATGTGAAAACATAGAAACATGATCAAGTATATGTTTTTCTTAAATAAATCTCTTACTTCAATAGCACATGTATTATTTTCTTCCACATACTTCATACCTTTGTTTATTGTCTTTAAATAATATGTAGGCACTTACTGCAGACATAATTTCATGTGCAAGTAACATGTAAACATTCTACTCATAAATTTGGTTTTCCAAAAGCTACCAGCTTGTGTGTGTGTATATCCAAAACCATCCCCGTGACAAAATAACGAACATACCCCTTAGCCCACCATGTCATCAGAGGAGCCCTGATGTGGACATAGGACTTCCGCTGCAGACAGAAGGTCAATGACTGTCTCCAGGACAAGCCTGTGTGACTGAGTTGCCAGCTAAAACAACCATTTTCTCAAGGGGATTTTTTTTTTTTTTTTTTTTTTGTTTCATACATTTCCCCAGGCTTTTTGTTGTTTAGGGGAGGAAAGTAAGTCTGGGTCCTGCTACTCCGTCCTGGCCAGGAGCAGAAGTCGTCACAGTGACACTGATCTGTCCCAGCTGTGCCTCTCGGAAGGGGATGTGGTGAGGGTAGTGTTGCTCCTTCCTGGCTCTGTGGACTCTGAGCGAATCCTCTCCCGGAGAGAAGAGTCATGACACGTTTATGTCCAAAAGCAGGCTGCCCTCACTCTTGGCTCTCTGGGTCATGTTGCCCTGAGGGGTGTCACAGGACAGGACCTCGCTCTCCGGGGGGAAGGGGCTCCCTGACCAGGCCACGCAGGACAGAATGGCAGTCTCTCCTCCAGAGGCAGGGGTGGTGGGTAAAATGAACACTGGAGTCAGGAGACTCACGGTCAAGTCCTGGCTCAACACTTCATACGTGTGTGGCTTTGGCAAACCCGCTCAAGTCGTGAGGCCTACCTGCCCTGTCTCTGGACAGGCAGGACAGTGTAGCTCGCAGGGTGCTATGAGGAGGGAGGGAGGGACTGGGTGAGAGAACGCTTGGCAATCTGTGAGGTACTGTACAAAAATAAAACAACAACGAAGACTATTTCCAGCAGTCCTCCATCTCTCAACATTCCAACTTCCACACCTCTCAGATCCACCACACATTAAAAACTCCTAACTCATCAAAGAACTACAGTTTAGCCGGGACCGGTTTGGCTCAGTGGATAGAGCGTCGGCCTGCGGACTGAAAGGTCCCGGGTTCGATTCCGGGCAAGGGCATGTACCTTGGTTGCGGGCACATCCCCAGTAGGGGGTGTGCAAGAGGCAGCTGATCGATGATTCTCTCTCATCGATGTTTCTAACTCTCTATCTCTCTTCCTCTCTGTGAAAAATCAATAAAATATATTTTTTTAAAAAGAACTAGTTTTATTTCCCTGTAAGACTACACCCAGCATGTCAAACTCAGAGGCTAACATGAACCAAATAAACAAGGCATGTGGCCCATGGGCCACGAGTTTGACATGCTTGGACTACATAGTCTGAATCAGGAAACCAGTTATAAGTATGGCCCAAGATAATTTCAAAAACTCATCCTAGATCTAACTCACAAATTCCTTCACCTGTGAAAGCCCTTGGAGACTACTGACATCTGTGCAATTGGGGTATTGCAGGACCGATACAAGTCGATCAACTTTTTGCTGCATACAAGGCTGGCTGAACCTGCAATGTTTGAAACATGAGCAAGTTCGAGGGTGAGATCTGTTACTTACGTCTGTAACATTGTGGCAGGAAGTACAATAGTATTTGCCCTCATCAGTCAGACCCCAAGACACCGCAGCGCACTGGGCACAGCGCTCTCTGAGCTCTTTCTGCAGGAAAAGAGGAGAGCCGCATTCAGCACCTCGGACCCAAACCCTGCAGTTCCACCCCACGCACAAAAAACCTTCAAAACCATAAAAAAATATCGAGTGTACAAAATACACGAGAGATGCTCTAGAAGCAGGGAGGATAGCAGTTCAAGTTCTTGAGCCGTTTGAATGGATTAAACGGTAAAAGAAGAGTTTCTAAGACGTGCAATGAGGGGAATGAAGAAAAGGTGGTAGGGGTGAAATAGGAAAAAGATGAGTGAATACTAGTAAAACTCCTTGAAAATGCTGTGATGAGAAAAAAAAAGATAGTAAAAGAGTTAAGTAAAGAGAAGACTTAACAAATAGAAATAGCATACCATTTTTTAATAGTTTTTTAAAAAATTGATTGTTGAGAGGAAGGGAGAGAGAGAGACAGAAACATCAATGATCCTCGGCAGCGACGTGGGCATGTGTCCTGACTAGGAGTCCAACCCCAACCTCCGGGTTCACAGGTCAGTGCTCAGCCACTGGGCCACATTGGCGGGGCAGAGGCCAGGTTTTTATTAGAGTTGTTTCAGTTTATTCATTCAGCAATACATAGAGCATCAACAATCTATGTACTAGGCCTGTGGTTGGCAAACTGCTGTTCGCAAGCCACATACGGCTCTTTGGCCCCTTGAGTGTGGCTCTTCCACAAAACACCACGGGCTGGGCGAGTCTAGGTTGAAGACGTGGCGTTAGAAGAAGTTTAAGTTTAAAAAACTTGGCTCTCAGAAGAAATTTCAATCGTTGTGCTGTTGATATTTGGCTCTGTGGACTGATGAGTTTGCCAACCACTATCCTAGGCATGTAAGTAGGTGATGAGGACTCCAGGGGGAGCCAGACAGACCTGGTCCCCACTCGCAGCACAGTCAGGCAGGGGGTGTTAGAAGGTCCGGTGTCAGGAACTGACGTCACCCACTCATCGCTCAGTCAACAGCCACTGAGCATCCCCAGGAGTAAGGCCTTCTCTTCCCACTGCGCTTCTCCGCGCCCCTGGCCTGTCAGCAGCCCCTGGCCCCGGCCCCCCGGTGTTTGACACGATCTCTGGTCTCCTGGCAGAATGCCTCCCCACCCCGGAAGGCGTGTTGTGCGGTCCGCCCCGTTTACTTTGGGGAGCCGGTCACGTTTCCTCTAACCCCGTATCGATAACTGTCGTTCCTCCCTTGGAGGGCCCCCAAACCCGAATTTGAGGATGGTAGCGAGGAGTCCCAGGGGTTACCTGAGGGCATTCCGGTTCCAACCCCGACCCTCCCTCTCCCGCCCGACGTCAAAGGGAACTGGCGGGCCGGGCAGAGAGGATGCGCCACGTGGTGGACACCCCCCCACCCACCCACCGCTCCTCCTCTTCCCGAAGCACATCCACCACCACCACCACCACCCCCACCCCCGCCATCCTGTCAGGCTGCGCCCACACCTCCCCCGGCCGGAATCCAGCCTCCGCCCCAGAACACCGCGCCCGCCGGCCCGGCCCCGCCCCGCCCCGCGGTCAGACCGCCCCGCAGCCGGACGGCGTCCTCCGGCCCCGCTCCCCAGCCCGGGTCCCTCCCGCCCGGGTCCCTCCCGCCCGCTCACCGCCTCCTCCCGGTCCATAGCGCCGCAGCACCGCCGAGCCCGTTACCCGGGCAGCGGGCGCAACTTCCGGGAGGGCGGGAGCGGCGTTCCGGGCGGAAACCGAGGCCCTGACTCTGAGTTCCGGCGCCTGTGCTCCCTCCCGGAGGTTCCAAGTGGAACGCGAATCACCCGGGAAGGGCTGGGGGGCCTCCTCCGCGGGGCGGGGGCTCCGGAGGGAGGAGGACCGGTTGCGGGTGCGACCGGGTTTCTAATCGCGGCTTCCCTGCTTCCCGGCCGCAGTCCCCTCTGTAAAAGCGAGCCCTGCCTGTGAGCCCCTCGGGGAGCCTCGCCTACCTAAGTGCTCACAGATCTAGCTTTTAGTGTCCTCCTGGGCACGCTCATTCCCTGGGTGTTCCTCAGCGGCGCTGTTTAGGTCCTGAGGGTTCCGCGGTCAGCAAAAGCCCCTTTTTGCTTACTCTTCATGGAGGTCACTCTCTGGTGGGGAGACCAAAAAGATTTAAGGAAATCTATACTGATAGAAGCCTAAGTGGCTCTCACGTCATCACAAGATGGCTGCCATAAGACGGCTGGCAGGGGAGCAGTTAGGTGTCAATCATCAGGGGAGTGGTTAGGGGTCAATCAGGCTCCAGGGGAGTGGTTAGGAGCCAGCTGTCCCAGATTGTGAGAGGGATGTCCAACTGCTGGTTTAGGCCTGAGAGCTGGCAGTCAGACATTGGAGAGGGTGCAGGCTGGGCTGAGGGACACACACACACACACACACACACACACACACCTGTGTACAAATTTCGTGCACCGGGCCTCTAGTATATGGTATCAGTGGTGATGAGTGCCAAGGAGAAAAGCAGGAACGGAGCGCGGAAGCTATAGGACGGAGTCCATTTTTAATGGGGCGGTCAGGCAAGGTCTCACCAAGAGAACGACCTTTGAGGCAAGGAAGGCAGGGCCCTGTTGGGAACATCACTCCAGGCAGAGGGAACAGGAAGTGCAAAGTATCGGCAAGGAGGTGGGTGAGTGGCTGGAACTGGGAGTTGTCTCTGTGCAGATCACATTAATGAGACTAATGAGATCACCAAGGGAGTTGCTCTTTATTCCCTCCCTGTGGCCTTGTCAGTCCATTCGTCTCACAGTCGTTACACGCCCACCGCGTGCCCGGCAGTCGCCAGCCATTGGGCAATGAGGGGGAAACAGGACAGCGTCCCTGCCTTGAAAGGCGCCCGTCCTGCGTACGGACCAGCCCATCTCACTGTTTCATCCTGGCTCCGCGTGATGCTGTCACCGGCTGCATCAGCCCTGCCCTGCACCAGGCTCGGCTCCGTGCGGCTGCAGGCGCCGTCCAACGTCCTTGCCCATCTTCAAAGCGTCCAGGGTGGTCACGGGAGCAGCTGACCATAAGCCTTCTGTTTTCCCGACAGGCTCTGCCTCTAGACTAGGGGTGTCGAACTCAATCAGAGAAGGGGCCAAAATCTAAAATCCAGCCTAAATCGCGGGCCGAATGGTTTACTGAACAATCATAAACTGTCATTGTGATGGAAACGCAGCGGAGTGCAGTGATGACAGTGCGGTGCGGGCCACATTGCAAGGCCTGGCGGGACGGATTTGGCCTGCGGGCCTTGTGTTTGACACATGTGCTCTAGACGGTGCGGTCTGAGGAAGGGGCAGAGCTGAGTGTCCGGCGCAGAGGAGTGAGCGTGTGGAAGTCAAACGGCTCTGTGACCTCGGGATTTAGGTCTCCGGGTTTACTACTTTACACCTCGCGCCTGGAACATAGCACCCAGGATGTGATCGATAAATGTTTGTTGAATGCATGAGTGACTTTGTGAGATTTTTGTGTATATGCAAAATATTTTAACAATGTTGCTATTAGCCCTTGCCTGAGGATATTTTTCTATTGATTCTTAAAAATATATATATTTATTGATTTCAGAGAGGAAGGAAGAGGGAGAAAGAGATAGAAACAACAACGATAAGAATCACTGAGTGGCTGCCTCCTGCACATCCCACACTCACAGGATCAAGCTCACAACCCGGGCATGTGCCCTTGACTGGAATTGAATTGGGGACCCTTCAGTCTCACAGATGAATGCTCTAGCCACTAAGCAC
This sequence comes from Pipistrellus kuhlii, assembly GCF_014108245.1. Classification (NCBI taxonomy): domain Eukaryota; kingdom Metazoa; phylum Chordata; class Mammalia; order Chiroptera; family Vespertilionidae; genus Pipistrellus; species Pipistrellus kuhlii. The sequence goes on along the minus strand of NW_023425419.1, from coordinate 151,274 downwards.
CACCAGCCAGAGCCATTGATATTTTTTAAATGTATATTTTACTGATTTCAGAGAGGAAACGAGAGAGAGAGAGAGAGAGAGAGAGAGGGAAACATCAATGATGAGAATCATTGATTGGCGGCCTCCTGCACACCACCTACTGAGGATGGAGCCACAACGCAGGCATGTGCCCTGACAGTAATGGAATATTGACCTCCAGGTTCATAGGTGGATACTCACCCACTGAGCTACAACTGCAGGCTCCATAGAAAGATTGGGAGTGAGGGGGAGAGACAGAGAGAGAGAGAAACATCAATGTGAGAGAGACACATCAATTGGTTGTCTCTTGGGGAACGGGGTCCGTGACTGAGGTGTATGCCTTGACTGGAATTGAACCCGGGACCCTTCAGTCTGAGGGCGAACACTATCCACTGAGCCACACAGGCCAGGGAGATATATGTGCAATACTTTAAGTGGAGAGGCTGGGTGTGCCGTGGAGTAGATGGGTCTGATGTTCCGGGAAGGTCATCTTCTGCTTGTTCCTCCGGCTGAAGTGGGACGCAGGTCGCAGCTGGGCGCCTGCCGGACAAGGTCGCTATCTCTTGGCCACGGGAGAGTCAGAAGCCGGGGCCCCGGGCGTCCGTGACCGTAAACATGGAGATAAGGCGTCCGCACACCCAGTCATCCAGCTGCTTCCTTGGTGAACACATCCCCATGCCCCAAGGGACAGAGGAAGCGTGTCCACAGCTTGGGAAGCAGCCAGGGGTGGGCTCGGTGGCCGCGGTCACCTCAGGAATACGTGCCTTTTTGTGTAAAAAGAAGAAAAGATGACTCATCACAGAGTCTGACAGGCCTTTTAAGAATTTTGCTGTGAGATAGCCAACCGCCTTCTACATGAGCAAAGAACTCTCGATCCTCAGTTCCCTGGAGGCCACAGGCAGCCCCACGGTGGGAGGTCTCTGCACAAACCGAGCGCGTCCCCGGCCCCTGGCCCCTCCCCACGGCCCCGTCAGCATGGGTCTCAGCGTCCTCTCATTGTCCTGGCCAACGCAGCCAGTCCTTCGGGGGGTACGTGGACACAGTATATTGTTTGGGATTTTTTTTTCTGTGTTTTTTTTTAATATCTTTTTAATATTTCAGAGAGGAAGGAAAAGGGAGAGAGAGAGAAACATCAACGATGAGAGAGAGTCATGGATCGGCTGCCTCCTGCACGCCCCCTACTGAGGATCAAGCCTGAAACCCGGGCCTGTGCCCTTGACCAGGAATTGAACCGTGACCTCCTGGTTCATGGGTCGGCGTTCAGCCACGGGGCCAAACCAGCCAGGGCAATAAAAGTACTTTTTAAAATAAAAATTAAAAAAAAGAAAAATGACTGGGACCCGTGACGGGTGACACTCGGTTAGAAACAGAGGAGGTACTGACTGGGGAGGGGGACAGAGGAGTTGGAGGTCAGAGGCCACGCGGGCTAGCGGTGTGGACGAGGGTGGCCGGTGTGAGGGTGGCGGTTAACGCCGGGGCCAGTGCGGACCCCTGCGGGGTGAGGGCAGAGGCCTGGCAGCGGGTGGGAGGAGAGACGGGGTTGCGGCTGGGCACGGCGACCTTCCAGGCAGAGCTGGGTGGCGGCCGGAGCGGCGGTGTGCGGGAGGCCGGCGTGGGGCCAGGCCCGTGCGGGCGGCTCACGGAGGAAGACGGAGCTGGGGGAGCCTTAGCAGGACGCTGGCACCACCAGGTGCTTTGGGAAGCGGGCAGGGCGGCACCTCCCTGAAGGCTGGGGACCGAGGAGGAGGGAAGCGGGCACACGGGCAGTGTCTGCAGGGGCCGCCGGAAGGAAGCAGAGCACGGACCGGCCGCAGTGAAAGGAGAGCCGGAGGGCAGAGCCGGAGGGCAGAGCCGGAGGGCAGAGATGGAGGGCAGAGCCGGAGGGCAGAGCCGGAGGGCAGAGCCGGAGGGCAGAGATGGAGGGCAGAGCCGGAGGGCAGAGCCGGAGGGCAGAGATGGAGGGCAGAGATGGAGGGCAGAGATGGAGGGCAGAGATGGAGGGCAGAGCCGGAGGGCAGAGATGGAGGGCAGAGCCGGAGGGCAGAGATGGGATCGATCTAGGGCCTCTGCGTGCCGCGGGCAGTGAGATACCAGCGCTGGGAGCGGAGCGATTAGGGAGAAAGTCCTGTGTGCGTCACTCCGCAGTGACCAGGCCTGGGAATGGCAGGAATGTGGCCGCCGTCCTCCAGGCAGGCTGGCCCGCGAGTGTGGCCGCAGGGAGCTGGTCCCATGGCTTCCTCGGATGCCGCCCTGTCCCGGGGCTCGGGCCCAGGACACCTCAGCCGAACGTTGTGTGGAAGAGGCGGTGTTCTGTGCGGGCAGAGCCGAGTGTTCAGGGGCGACAGAGAGAGACTGCACTCAGGGGGGCAGATTTAGATCCTGGCCTGAGCCCCGGCCAGGGTGGCTCAGCAGACGGAGCGTTGGCCTGTGGACTGACCAGTCCCGTGTTAAGGACGCAGGCCCTGGTTGTCGCTCAATCCTCAGTGTGGGGCAGGCAGGAGGCAGCCGGTCCGTGATTCTCTCTCATCACTGATATGTCTCTCTCTCTCCCTCTCCCCTCCTCTCTGAAACCAATAAAAACCTATAAACACAAATTAATTCATTAAACGTAAGTAAACTAATTACAAATAAATAAGTAACTCCTGGCCTGAGACTCATCTGCTGGCTGGATGGCCGGACCAGCCCCTTCCGTGAGTCTGAGTTTGCCCGTCCGTCCGTCCGTCCGTCCGTCCGCCTGCAGCCGGGAGGTGAGCACAGCACCGAGGCTCCCTGGGAGGCTGGAGACACCCTGGGGTGAGGATGTGAGAGGCTCCGCCGAGGCTGAGACGTGATACAGGAAGGGTCACGCAGCTGCGTGTACTACATGCTCCCCCTCCGCCCCCTCCGCCCCCTCCCAGCTCGCCAACAGGCACAGCTCCAGGTGGGGCCTGTCTAGGGTGCACGCCCTGCTCTCCCCCCCCTGCCCCCCGAGCTTTAACTCCATAACTACCATGTTTCCCTGAAAATAAGACATCCTCCAAAAATAAGACCTAGCGCATGGAAAGATAAGACATCCCCTGAAAATAAGACCTAGCGCAACTTTGGGAGAAAAAATTAATATAAGACACTGTCTTATTTTCAGGGAAACAGGGTAGACTCCTAAGTCTCCTTCCATGAGGAAGGCAAGTCCCACTGCCTGGCCAGAGCCTCCGAACACCCTCGCAGACACGCATGTGTCACGGCAAGGCCATCAGCTGGAAGGGGGGAGAGGCGTGGGCCTGTCTGTTTGCGGCGTTTCCGTGGTTCCGTTGGTCCTTCGGTGCCTTTTGGTTTGGGAGGTTCCTGGTAGGGTTTTGTTTACAGACAGTTCCAGGGCTTAAAAAAAACATATTGCAACATAATTTTTTTAGTAGATTTTATTGATTTTTTACAGAGAGGAAGGGAGAGAGATAGAAACATCAATGAGAGAGGAACATTGAGCAGCTGACTCCTGCACGCCCCCTAATGGGGATGTGCCCGCAACCAAGGTACATGCCCTTGACTGGAATGGAACCCAGGACCTTCCAGTTCGCAGGCAAACGCTCTATCCACTGAGCCAAACGGGTTTCGGCTGCAACATAGTTTTTAATGGCCAAGGAAGAACAATGTTAATGGGATTAAAATCAGATTAGAAAAGGATCGACCTAGTATGTCTTACATCCCTCTTGGCTGGGGGTTGGGGGGCGGGTACAGGGAGAGAAACATTTGTACAAAAAAAATGGGGGGTTATATGTACATGTATCAAAACATTAATAGACATGATATCTGGGCAGTTAGATTGCAAATTGTTTCTAAACTAGAGGCTCAGTGCAAGGATTCATGCACCAATGGGGGTCCCTCGGCCTGGCCTGCAGGGATCAGGCTAAAACCAGCTCTCCAACATCCCCCAAGGGGTCCCAGATTACAAGAGGTGGCAGGCCAGGATGAGGCACATGAGATCTTTGGTTAATCTCTTCTCACCCTCTTCCCTTCCCTCTGAGATTCTTGTCTGTCCCATGTTTCCATGCCTGTGCTTTCCGTTCCTATGTTGAGTGTCTGCCCCCTGGTGGTCAGTGCATGTCCTAGTTACCAGGGGACTGGGGATTTACTACCGTGTTTCCCCGAAAATAAGACATCCTCCGAAAATAAGACCTACTTACAGGTTTCCTTCTGAGTGAAATATAAGGCATCCCCCCCAAAAATAAGGCCCCGCTAGGCTAAACATGAGAGATTTGGTCCACTGATTCTGAAAGAAATGGAGTCACAAGAAATTCACCAGGAAATTCAGGAATTGGATTGTTGTGATGATGTTCCAGATGATGACATGATTGTCATTGAATAAATGAGTAAATTCTTGATACTGTAGGATTCACAGTTTGTCTGGTTTGTGTTGACAACTACCGTACTACCGTACTGTATACAGGTAATAAATTTCCTTTATTTTCATTTAACAATAAATGTGTGCCGTATTCTTCTTCATGGAAAAATAAGACATCCCCTGAAAATAAGACCTAGCGCATCTTTGGGAGCAAAAATTAATATAAGACCCTGTCTTATTTTCGGGGAAACAGGGTAGTAGAGGTTTCCTGTGACACAGAGCCCTCCAGAGGAAACTGAACCGGCCTGCGGTGACGCTGGGTAAAACCGAGAGGCACCTGGGACACAGCACTCGGCCTCATTGGCGCCCCCTGAGGACAGGAACGGGCTCATTTCTGGGCCGGAGGCATCTTTCCCAGGGGGCTCCCGCCTGCTTTAGGACAGAGGAGGAGGTCGGTGAGTGCTCCCACCTGCTGATTTCCAAGTGCCTTGTGATAGGCCCTCCCTTCCCCATGGGGTGGGAGGAGTATGACAGGGCGTAACCTGCACCTGGGCCCGGACATTCCTGAGCACCTAACCAGGCACCTTATACGGACTGTACACCGAACCGCCAATCAGCACCTGCCAGATACCCTAAGGCCCCCTCCCCCCATTCCTAAGCCCCTAAGGGCCTAATCATGTGCCCTATAGGAAACCACCAATCAGCGCGTGCCCAGTGCCCTAAGCTCCACCCTACCCCATGGGGGAAAGGCGCCTTCACCCCCGCACCTGTGCTCCCTTCCTCTGCCAGCCAGCCGGGCGGCGGGCGTGGCTCAGGGGGTGAACGTTGACCTCTGAGCCGGGAGGTCACGGTTGAATTCCCAGCCAGGGCACAGGCCTGGGTTGCGGTTGTGGCTCAGTCCCTGGTGTGGGGCGTGCAGGAGGCCGCCGATCGATATGATCCTCTCTCATCACTGATGTTTCTATCTCTCTCTCCCTCTCCCTTCCTCTCTGATATTTAAAAAAAAAAAAAAAAGTTTTTTAATTAAAAACATGAACAGAGCCCAAGGCTGTGGGGCCCTGTGGGCACCCCAGGGGGTGGCTGGGGGCCTCACCCACGCCCACAGGCAGGGGCCACAGGCACAGGCTGGGGGGCCCCAGGAGCTGTTCCCTGGCCAGGCAGGAGGCCAGGGCGGGGCTGGGGGCTTCCCCGTGGGGCTCAGGAAGGGTTTCGGGGATCAGCCTGGTGTGGGGACGAGCTGCTGGAGCCCCTTCCTCCAGCCCTGGCTCTCCCTGAGCCAGGCCACCCCGTCCCCACAGTCTCTCCCCACAGCCCTGTGCCCATTGGCTCGTGTGCTAAGCTGGGACCGGGGTCAGGCCCCCACCTGCAGAGGAGCCCGGGCGCTGGGCGCTGCTGCCCCCTGGTGGCGGTGGCCGGGAGGGCCTCCGGGCTGGGATGTTTGCATCCCTCAGGCACCCAGAGCTTGGTGTTGGGTGAGTGGGTGACGGAGCCGGAATCTGAGGCCGGGCGCCTGGCACCTGTGCTCAGAGGCCTGGCAACGGCGCCGATTAGACTGAATTTCAGATAAACCAGCCGGTCTTCAGCGGGCACGGTCTCACCGGTATCTCACGTGCTGACTGCTGTGCCCGGCAGCCCCCGTGTCAGCCATGGGCCGAGCCTGCACAGCTTGGGCCGGTCAGACGTGGAGGGGCCGCTCCCAGGCCCCCCCAGGGCCGGGCACGTGAGGGTCATGCCAGTGACTGGCCTCAGTCCGGCTCCGGCCCCTGAGCTTGACCCCCGCTCAGCCCTCACCACCGAGACCACAGCCGGGGAGGGTCACCTGGACTCGGGCTCCACCGCAGTGACCCCAGGCCAGACGCACGGACTGACCCTCACGACCTGACATCACTCTGCCCTGAACCTCCCGGAACCTTAAAGGGAGCCGGAGAGGAGGTTCCATGGGAGAGAGCGGAGGGGGGCACCTGCACAGCCGTCCAGCTAGTGGGGGGCTCCAGGAGGTCGCCCCACACCACCTGTCCCCCCCCCCCGCCCGCAGGCCTGCAGCAGAGCAGACAGCACCCCACCTGGCCTTCGCCCCGCAGGCCTGGAGTTTGGGCTCCCAGGACCCCACCCTCCCCACCTTCTCCCTGGTGCTGGGCCCCGGGCTCCAGCGGCTGTGCTTGCCTGCCCTCTGGTGGCCGGATCTGGAAGTGCTTGGCCATGGCATGACCAGCTTCCTCCCCACAGCACTTCGCAGGGAGACTGGGTGAGCCGGTTGGGCGCCTCCTCTGCACCAGGGGCTGAAGTGGAGATCAGAAGAGGACGGTGCCCTAGCCGGTGCGGCTCAGTGGATAGAGCGTTGGCCTGTGGACTGAAGGGTTCCAGGTTTGATTCTGGTCAAGGTCACAAGTCTGGGTTGCGGGCTTTATCCCCAGTGGGGGGATGGGGGGGGTGCAGGAGGCAGCTAATCAATGGTTTTCTCTCATCATTGATGTTTCTATCTTTCTTTCCCTCTCCCTTCTTCTCTGAAATTAATAAAAATATATATTTTTTTAGAGAGAGAGAGAGAGCAGGGTGTGTGTCTACATATTTAAAAGTTATAAATCGAGCTCACGAACCAGATTTCGCTGCAGCTTCCGCCTCCACCTCTCGGACGGACGGACGGCTAACCTGACTCCCCAGCAGGTGAGGGGAAGGAGGCTGGGAGGTGATGTGCCAGGTGGAAGGGACCAGGGCTCAACCCCTCCCTGACTTCCCGGCTCTGACTGGGGAAAGGCAGCATCCGGGGCTACAGACGAGGCCGGACGGTCCGAGATGCAGTCCTGGCTCGGCCACTCCCGGGCTGTGCCGCCTCGGGCTGGCGGATGAACCTCTCTGTGTGTGCCTCACGTTTGTAACGTGACGGGGATGGTGCCCACCTCACAGAGCTGTCTCTGGACCTCACTGAGGGCGGCCCCGGGCGCCAAGAAGCCAGGTACATGGTAGCCGCGGCTCCCGGGGCCGGGGCGGGCCTCCCTGGGAGAGCCCGGCCTCCTGATGGGGCTGCAGTGGTTCCAGGTGAAGGTTATTTCCGGGTTTTCATTGCTTCCGGGGAGAGCACGGAGGGGGAGAGAGACAGGCGTCTGCGATGAGAGCATCACTGGCGGCTGCATCCTGGCGAGCGGGGCTGTCTGTCTGCAGATTATTTTCACCGGCGGCTCCAGCTTCAGCGGGTGCGGGCCAGCCTGGGCGGCCGGCTGTGACTGTGTCTGAGGAGGAAGCAGGACGGTGCAGAAGGAACTAGGAAAACCCCTGTGTCCCACAGGCTGCCCTCTGCTTCCCTCTGGAAACAACAGCGCCCTCTGGGGCATCGGACGGGGCAGGATTTCCCCTTTGGGGGTGGGGTCCCCACTTCCCGCAGGCCCCGGAGCCAGGCAGGGGTGTCCGGGCCTGGGGGGCGGAGAAGTGCTGTGCTCCCCCCTGAGCCAGAACACCAGTCATCGCTGGGGTGTGAGCCGGTCCCCCAGGTGGGCCTCCCAGTCCCGGCCGGTCACCTCTGCCGGCTCCCAGCTCCCAGGCCTGCAGGCTCCCATGAGCCTCCCGGTTCTCTGGGGAGGAGGGAGCGGCACAGGCCCCTGCAGGGGTCCTGCCTCCCGCAGCAGCCCCTCGGCCTCTGCTCCCGTCTCCTCCTCCGCCGCCCCCCACCGCAGCGGGCTCCTCTCCCCCCGCCTCAAACCCACACGGCAGATTGCCCCTTGGTCCTGGGCAACCAAAACACAAGCTCCTTTCCCCGTCTCAGGGAAGCACTGGAAGGAAGTCTGGCCCATGGTGTGTCCTGGGACCCCAGCGCCTGACACCGGGCTTTCCCGCATCCGGCCTGGGCGGGCGGGAGGCAGAGGGGAAGTGCGTTGTGACGAGCACAGCACAGCCCGGGCCATGGGCAGCTCTGAATAGAAGGAGGAGGCTTGGCTGGTGTGGCTCAGTGGATAGAGCGTCGGCCTGCGGACTGAAAGGTCCCAGGTTCGATCCCGGTCAAGGGCATGTACCTTGGTCGCGGGCACACCCCCAGTGGGGGGTGTGCAGGAGGCAGCTGATCGATGTTTCTCTCCCATCGATGTTTCTGACTCTCTATCCCTCTCCCTTCCTCTCTGTAAAAAATAAAAAAAATATGTTTTAAAAAAAGGAGGCTTCTCGGCCCCCACCTGTGCCGCTCGGGACACATGACCCGCTTCCCGGTGATTTCCAAGGTGAGTAAGAAGCGCCAGCTGTTCCTACCTGTTTGCAGCCTGGCTTGGGGTTACCGTGGCAACAGCTGTCCACAGGAACAGGGCCTCCCTGCCGGTCACATCCTGTCCGCACGGAAGCCCGTGCTCCTGAGCGAAGAGCAAGGCCGGCGGCTGCCTTCCGCCGGGAGCTGCGTATTTATAACCGGAGGAAGTGGCCAGAGGAAGTGGCCGGAGGAACAGGATGTCCGAGCTCCCTGCCGCTTTTCTCTCCAGGTTCCGTGAGGACTTCACGGGGAGAGCGGGCCCCGTTGGAAGGGGTGGCTTATTTTTAAAAATATTTTTTTTTACTGATTTCAGAGAGGAAGCGAGAGAGAGAAACATCAGTGATGGGAGAGAATCATGGACCGGCTGCCGCCTGCACGCCCCCCACTGGGGATCGAGTCTGAAACCCGGAATCGCACCCTGACCTCCTGGTTCACGGGTCGCTGGATGCTCAGACCCCGAGCTGTACCGGGCGGGCCAGGGTGCTTGTTTTTCACGCAGTGTTAGGCTGAGACCAGGAGGAGCCCCCTCGCACCCCGACAGACAGACAGGACACGGAGGCCCCACCGGGTGGCTGGCCCAAAGCTCCTGTCCTCTCTGGAGCTTTCCTCCAGACCCGGCTTCGCCAGGAAGGACATCCGGAATGATGTCCGGTCTAATTAGCATATTACCCTTTCATTATTATAGATTGTCATTACAGACAATGCTGCTCCATGCCAGGCGCTGCACAGTGGTCTCTGTATCCTAGCTGTGCCCTCATCACCCCCAGGGGGACAATCCTACGATCCCCGTCTCACAGGCGAGAAACCGGGCGCCCAGGCGTGCGGTGCCTGGCTGGAGGTCACCGTCTGGGAAGTGGCACCCTGGGTCTCTGAGCTGCCCCCACCCCAGCTCCGGATGAGGCCCTCAGGCACCTGTCTCCCTGGGGGTGCCGTTCTCTGCCCGGCTGGCTGCTCCGGCCGCCTGGATGGCGCTCCCTGCCCCGGGCCACACCACATCCCCGTCCCCGCTCCCCGAGCCTCCTCTGAGCTCCCCGCCGCCTGCACCACCCGGCGAACCCCTCCCCGAATAGCGGGCATGATCCGTCTCCGCCCCCCCCTCCCACACTGCGCTCCGGGATCTCCAGTCCCCAGGCCTGCCGGTGCCGGTGCCGGGGCAGCCAGGAAGTGTGTGCTGAATGAGTGAGTGAGTGAGTGAGAGCATGAAGGGACACGCTGCCTCGCCCTTTGGGTGTGGCTGGTGGTGGCCCCAGGGCCCCGCACAGGGAAGCTCCTAAGACAGCCGTTCTGGGTCTCTGCCATTCTACCAGAGGGACTCAGCTGGGCGGGAAGACATTGGGTTGCCATGGCGACAGATTTTTTCCTGCCCAAGCAAACACTTCCACAGAAACCCCAATAGAAGCTGTGGTGCACCCCTCCCTTCTGCCCCCCTCTTCCTCCTGCACCCCTCCTCCAACCGCACCCCTCCTCCCACACCCCTCCTCCTCCTGCACCCCTCCTCCTCCTCCCTCACCACTCTTCCCTCCTGCACCCCTCTCACCTCCCCAGCCTCGGTGCCCAGAGCCGGCCCTTCCTTCCCCTGGGGGCTCTGGCTGGGTTCTCGCCGCCGCCCCATTGAATGCTGTGCCCGCTGTGCCCAGCTTCGCCTCATGCCGCCCTGGGCAAGAGGGGGCACAGCCTCAGGCCGACCTCACTGGGAGTCAGGCCCCATCCCCCTTGGATGGGAAACCTCAGCCAGAGTGGGAAAGGCCCAGGGCTCCTACCCTCCACCCCAGCCCATCCTTCCCCACTCAGACCCAGGCCACCCCCTCCCCTCTCCTTCTCTTCCCTGGCCCCTGAGCTGGGGGGAGGGGGGCAGGGCCCGGGGAGAGCCTCCCGCGCCCACCTTCCTCCCTCCTCTCTGCTCCCGGGGATCGGGATCCACCGCCCACACACTGGAGCCTGCCTCCCCGCGGCATCGCAGGCTCCCGTCTCCATGGCAACACTCCTCCCTGCGCTGGACCACAGCTCAGCTACCCAGCTCCGCCTCGCTCTCCGCCGCCGTTTGGGGGGGGGGTGCCCACGCACCTGCTCAGGCCGGGACTTGGCGTTCTCTCAAGTCCCGCCTCCTCCCGCTGGCCAGGGACAGCGTGGGTGTGCCAGGCCGCGCTCAGGGGCCCGCGCAGGTGCCAGAGCATCAGCCTCGCTGACCGGTCCCTGCACAGCAGGCGCCGGCCCGGCCGCTCTCCCGGGACAGGGTCCGCCATCAACAGCACAACGACTGACATGTCTCTGGAGAGCCACATTTTTTACACGTGAACTCCTTCTAACGCCACTTCTTCAACACAGACTTGCCTGGGCCGTGGTGGTTTGTGGAAGAGCCACACTCCAGGGGCCAGAGAGCCGCCTGTGGCTCCACTCTCCACTCCCTCTTGGCTGCTTCTGGGTCTGGCGACCTCCTACTCACCCGCACGGCCCCTGCTCCAGGCCCTTCGCTGCCCCCTTGGACCCCAGTGGGGTGACTTGCTGCCCCCTCAGGACACCCTCCTCCCTCCGTGTCTGCCCCTCCCCCTGGGGAAGCGGGAGGCAAAGGCTTTCCCTCCTGGGCCCGGGGGTGGGGGGTGGGGGGGGGTCTGGGTCAGGTTGTGAGCGGGCACAGGGGATCCGGGCTGCGTCCCCAGGAGGGACCGGCGGAGAGCACGGGGCGGGGGGAGCAGGAACAGGCCCGGAGCAGGCCTGCCACTGGGCCCGGCCCTCCAGCCAGGCCGTCTCCTCCAACCCCCACAAGCGTCTAAACCGGGAGCATGGTCCCACTTTCCAGACCAGGAGACCGAGGCTCAGAGGCTCCTGACCGGCCGATTCACAGAGCGGGGATGAGCTGGGAAGTGGAGGTGGCAGAACCGGAGCGGGCCGCCCGGCTGCGCAGGCCCCGCGCTCACTGACCCCGGCGCGGAGCGGCGCGGCCAGCGGCCCTGGGAGCGGTGTTTTTAGCCGCTCTGTCTCCGGGCCGACCGGAGGGAGGAGGGAGCCGCAGGGGCTGGCACCGGCCGGGATGAACTCATGAGCCCGGAATAGCGGAGCCAGTGCTCAGCTGTCCGCAGCCGCGGTCCTGGAGCCGCTGGCGCTGGTTTTCTCCTGGGTCCCGGACGCTCGCAGAAGGTTCTGGATGGAAGGACGTGTGAGCTGGAAAGAACTCCTCTCGTCGCAGCCTCATCCGGGGGTGGGGAACCTTTTCTCTGCCAAGGGCCGTTCGGATCCTTATCACATCTGTCGAGGGCCATATAAAATGACCAGTTTAAAAACCAGCCTGCTCTGCCCTAGCCGGTTTGGCTCAGTGGATAGAGCACTGGCCTGCAGACTGAAAGGACCCGGGTTCGATTCTGGTCAAGGGTACAAGCTTGGGTGGCAGGCTCACTCCCCAATAAGGGGCGTGCAGGAGGCAGCTGATCAATGAGTCTCTCTCAACATTGATGTCTCTCTCTCTCTCTCTCTCCCTCTTCCTCTCCCTTCCTCTCTCAAATCCATAAAAATAAGTTAGCCTGCTCTGTTTGGTCAAGCATTTAATTTCCACCATCTGCTTCCTCCTGTGCCTCCGGAAGTCCCCGGACAGCCCATCCCGGAGTGCCTCTGGGTGCGGGACCGGGGGCGCTGCTTGTCTTCCATCAGCTCTTCTGGGATGATCTGCTGCGCCGGTTTGCTTTGGTGCCGAGCACCTGTTCTGTAGCCAGTGCTGTCAGCGCCTGAGAGCGCAGAGTGACGGTCACAGGCGCTGACCAAGCAGCCGGCACCGTGAAGACAGAGGAAGGTGGACAGGCTGGGGACCATGTGTTCAGACTGTCTGAGCGCGGGGAGGGGCCAGGCAGCCTGCCTTTGGGGGGGGGGGTGACGTGTGAGCTGAGGTCTGAGGTCAGTAGGGGCAGGCTGAGCAAAGGAGCACAGAGCATGGCCCAAAAGTAGGTGCTGGGAGGCCCCGGGGCTCAGCAGGGCTGCGGGCAGGCGGTGAGAGGTGCGGATGGGGGGGAGGGTTGGAGGAGGGCGTGGGGAGGGGCATGTGGCTGCCACCCCCCTCCACAGGAGTCCGAGGAAGGAGACTTTGGAGGCTGCAAAGTGGAGGCTTTTTGCAGGAAGAAGCTTCTGGCAGCTTCTGGCAGCTTCTAGGATTGTTTGTGTGAGACCCCAGACGCCCTCTCCTCCCGGGTTGCTTTGTAAGATACCTTCCTGGGCTGGGAGTGTGAGGCTGAGAGAGAGGAGCCACAGCCGAGGCCCGGGAGAGCCGGTGTTTTCCCAGCTGACTCCAGGCTGCGAGGCGAGAATTGCTGAGAGCGTGCGGGGCCAGCGGTGAGGGCTGGGAGGCTTTTCTTCACGGCTGTCCTGGCCCCCACCCCACCCCCGGCCACACACACACACACCCAGCCACTCGGCTGCCCGAGGCCTGGGCTGGCAGGGCTCAGCGAGGGGAAGGCCGGGACAGGCGAGCAGGCCCGGTGTTTGCAGAGGAGCGGTGCCACTCGGTTCCTCCTGCCTGTGCCTCCACCCGAGCTCCCGAGGAAGTAATGGCAGTGCCCTGAGCAAGCCCCTCCGCAGTCCCTCTGGAGAGAAGGCGGCGTGTGGTCCATTGGATTCCAGGGCGCCATGGCGTTACCGCGGTGACAGAGGATGGATGTGCCCAGAGCGGGAACAGGAGAGAGCCTCCCCCGCCATGCCCCCCGTCCCCGCCCCGGGAGGAGCAGGAAGGCGGGCTCTCACTGGGGCATTCTAGACCATTCTAGACGGGGCTGTGGCCGGATGGGCTCCCCCGGTTCACGTTGGTCTTGACTCCACCCTTGTGGGTCCCGGCAAGGATGGCCAGATTCAGCAAATAAACATGCCGCGTGCCGAAACCAGCTGGGCTCAGCGGATAGAGCATCGGCCTGCAGACTGAAGGGTCCCGGGTTCGATTCTGGTCAAGGGCATGTACCTTGGTTGCAGGCACATCCCCATTAGGAGGTAGCTGGTTGATGTTTCTCTCTCATCGATGTTTCTAACTCTCTCTCCCTCTCCCTTCCTCTCTGTAAAAAAAAAAAAAAATCAATAAAATATATATATTTTTTAAATGCAGCGAGCCCAGTTCCATTGGAATGTCAGGTGCCCGGTGACAAGAGCGTGCAGTGTGTGTTCATGCACATGTTACTTGCTGTTTGTCTGGAATCCAGGTGGAACTGGGCGCCCAGTGTGGCATCGGCAGCCCCAGCGCCAACGGCTGCACACGAAGCTCAGGTCCGAGCAGCCGTTTCTCCGGAATGCGGCCGCTTCTGATTTCCGCACCTTGGTCTCCTGCTCACTGCGGCCTTCCTCTGTCCAACGTCACGGCCTCCGCATCGCCGCTTCGCCTTCTGCGTGACTGCTCCCCGGTCTGTGCACACCGCCGCTTCTCTCTCCGGCCGGAAGGGAATGGTGAGGGCGCTGCCCCGGGTCCCCAGGGGCCCTCTGCTCTGGAAACAGTCCTGTCTTTCCGAATGCGGCTCTTCCATTGTAGGGGCGGTCCTTGCTTGTGTGCTAGGTCCCTCCGGGTCTGCTCCCTCGGACGTCCACGCTGTCTTCGCTGATCGAGCCCCCTCCCACCTCAGCACGTCCCCTTTGAGCTATCTCAGACAGGAGGGCAAGTGGCGGGGAGGAGGCGGACATACAGAAGAGAAGGGCTTCTCGGAGGAGAAATTATATGCATCAGCTGGTGATTTTTGCCACCTAAGGGCAAAGAGGTCCTGGGTGTACACATACACACACACACGTACACACATGTACACGCGCGCACACACACTCACCTGCTGACACCTTCCCTCTGCTTTTCCATTACAAGGTGCGAAGGCTCATGTGGACTGGGGACCAGCCGCCCGCGGAGCACAGCCACACCTCTGATGAGCTTGTGTTCCTGTGAACCAGGTGTCCCCCGGAGGAGGCGGGAAGGACGCAGGCGTGGAGGCCCTGGGGGCGGAGGGACCAGCCTGTGCCGCCCTGGGCGCCGTGTGCCTGGGGCGCGGGCCCGTCTCCTGCTCCAGGCACCCCTGCCGCTGCAGGAGGCGGGCCCTCGGCCTCGGCGGAGCTCGGAAGAACTGCAGGGACAGCGGTTCCGAATCCAGCATGGGGAAACATCCGAGTTAGGCCCCGAGACTTCAAGGTGGCCCCCTCACATTTCCAGGTGCAAACTAGCAGGTCCCCTCCGGTCACACCCCGCGACAGGCATGGCACCACAGGAAGCCCACAGTGCCACCCGGGAGGCCGACGTGCCCCAAAGACACAGGAGCCTCCAGACCAGGTGTGTCAAACTCAAAGACTAACACGGGCCAAATAAACGAGGCATTCGGCCCCTGGGCCGTGAGTTTGACACGCTTGCTCTAGACATCACCACCACTGATGGGAAATGAGGGTGTCTGGTTTGGGTCGCCCCAGGAGGAGGGCCGAGACGAGGACGGGCGTGGGGCAGTTTACTTGGGAGAGGATCTCAGGAAAAAGGAGGGAACGAAGAATCGGATGGTTAGAGGTGGACCAGCGAGACGGGAGATGGAGCAGGTGGTGTTGGGGAGTTGGATGTGGGAGAGGTCGGCGGAACTCCGGGAGGCCTCGGGCTGGGCCGTGCCTACAGGGAAGGAGGGGCCCAGCGCTGGAGCCGGGACAGGCCCTGCTTGCTTCTGGACAGCTTTGTGAGGAAGCCAGGCACCGGGGAGGGCCCGGCCAGCTCTGTTCACCACTAGGTTGGCCTGATGAGAGAGCCGAAATAATGGCGACCAGAGCTGCTTCCATCTTAGACACCGGTGACCCTCTCTCAGCACCTGCCCTCTCTCTCTCCCCACCCCCACCCCCCTTCCCCAGACTGCATGGGTGAGTCAACCCTGTGCCACGCCATCATGGCCAAGGGTGACCCTGAGAGAGGGCGGTGAAGGATGGAGAAAAGACAGACGAGAAGAAAGCTGGGTCTGGGTGGGACGCTGTCCTCTCTGACGGAGAGTGAGCGACAGCGCCACGGGCCACAAGCCGTGTCTTCATTTTACAGCCGATGCCACAGGCGAAGTTTACAACGTTCTCGTGGGTTTCGATCCTACTCACCTACGCGCACCTGAACCCTATCAAGCCCACGTGGAGCCTCGTGTTCGGACCACAGGTCCAAGCTCACAACCACAGCTGTTGGCTGTCGCTGTGCCGGGAGGCTCTGCCCTCCGGCTGGGACTTGCACGTGACTTTGCCACGAGAGGACTGTGCCCTCTCCTCAGTCCAAGGCTTGAACCTGTCCCAACGCTGTGGCCGCCTCCACACAACACTGTTCTGCTTAGTGCAACCTCCTGGAGCCCTGCTGTGTCAGGCTGCGTGCTTGCCTGGGGACAGGGGACAAAGAGGCACCTTGGTCAGGGTCCTCTGACTGTAAGCAACAGGTGTTTGCGGGGCCACCCGGGGGGCAGCTTGCTCCACTCTGTGCTCTTCCCTCCTAGTGGGTTTGCATCCGACCGAGCACACAGTAGGTGCGCAGGGTGTGTCGCGGCTGGTTCTGGCAACGTCCCTCGATGGCCTCGATTCCCTCTCCAAACACCCTCCCCCAAGGCCTTCCACGGCTGGTCAGAGTCACCGGGGAGCAAGAGCCGTGAAGCTCTGCCCGCAGGAGGGTCACCGCCCATGGGGAGCCTGGGGAGGGGGGAAAGGGACACAGGGGGAGGAGGTACCCTCTCCTTGCAGCTAGATACCAGGAGAGTAGAAACAGAGACTGCTTCTATATGGGCATAAAACCAGCTCTGACTTACTGGCCTACGTCAACTTAGCCACCCACCAGCTTCAGACAACTAATCATTGTTCCCCGCCAGCAAGCCTCAGCTCAGGGCCTCCCTCGTCCGTGGCAAGACCCAGAGTCTATATATATATATATATATATATATATATATATATATATATATATATAAAATTATTTTTCTCAGAGAGGAAGGGAGAGGGATAGAGAGCTAGAAACATCGATGAGAGAGAATCATCGACCAGCTGCCTCCTGCACACCCTCCACTGGGGATGTGCCCGCAACCAATGTACATGCCCTTGACTGGAATCGAACCTGGGACTTTTCAGTCTGCAGACTGATGCTCTATCCCACATGTGTCAAACACAAGGCCCGCGGGCCAAATCCGTCCCGCCAGGTCTTGCAATGTGGCCCGCACCGCGCTGTCATCACTGCACTCCGCTGCGTTTCCATCACAATGACAGTTTATGACTGTTTAGTAAACCATTTGGCCCGCGATTTAGGCTGGATTTTAGATTTTGGCCCCTTCTCTGATTGAGTTCGACACCCCTACTTCTATCCACTGAGCCAAACCGGTTTCGGCAGGACCCAGAGTCTTGTCTGTGCCCTAAAAGACGGGAATCCCAGACCTGGTTTTGAACATTAACCCTCTAGCTTACCGATGTAGACAGGTAATTCAACCGCCTTGGGCCTCAGTTTACCCAGCTGTGCAGTGGGGTCATAATCCCTCACTTGTGTTGAGGAAACCTTAAAGCCCTGGCCGGCTTGGCTCAATGGATAGAGCATCAGCCTGTGGACTGAAGGGTCCCAGGTTCGATTCCTGTCAAGGGCACATACAGGCCTGGGTTGTGGGCTTGATCCCCAGTGGAGGGCATGCAGGAGGCAGCTGATCCATGATGCTCTCTCATCATGGATGTTTCTATTTCTCTCTTTTCTTCTTCCTTCCTCTCTGAAATCAATAAAGAAATACATAATTTTTTTTTAAAGGAAACCTTAAAAACAACAAACCATTCAGCATTATTTTCATGAGACAAATACTTCTGGCAGGGATGCAATAGTTTATCCTGAAAACGAGCTGTGTCTCCTGTGAAGGAACAGCTTTCAGGTGAGAAATGTGTCCAGTGGAGATGTTCTTCTGGGGAAAAGAGGCAGAGACGTGAAGAACAAAGATGCACGGTGAGACTTCTCAAGAAATGACACCCACCCCTCCCGCCACCAGCTTGGAAAGCAGGGACACTTTCTGACGCGGGCGCTAACGTTTGGGGTTGAAATCATCATCGTTCAGGAAAAAAATGGAACAAAGGACACCCCTGCCCTCAGGAAGCTCACCAGCTGACAGGGGAGGGAGGAGGGACTGCTGGGCCATGGACATACACAAAAAGCTTTGAAGAGAGCGTATCGTTTGTGGAGACTTAAAATGCACCTGAAGTTTCTCTAGAGAAGCAGAAGAGACGATACATACCGTATTTTTCGGACCATAAGACGCACTTTTTTCCCCCCAGAAGTGGGGGGGAAAAGTCCCTGCGTCTTATGGTCCAAATATAGCCTACACATATACTTAAAAAAAAAAGTTTTTTTACTTGCCCGGCTCTGTGTGGTCTCTGTGTGCTTGCCCGGCTCTAAAATGGTTCTAAATGCTGCTGTTTACTTTACAGGGTTGATTACATGTGTTTATGACTGTGATGTTGGGTTTTAATGCACATAAAATATTTTAGGACACTATTTGTTTCAGAATCTTTTTTTCTTCATTTCCCTTCTCTAAAAACTGGTGCGTCTTATGGTCCGGAGCGTCTTATGGTCCGAAAAATACGGTAGGTCCTCGGGTTACGTGGGAGATCCGTTCCTATGGGCGACGAACTCAATTTTTGCCGTGAAGATCAAACCTCAGACGAAGAGCAGGGCTGGGATTTGGGGCCTTCTGGCTTCCAGTCAGCGTCCTGGCAGCCTCTCACCGAGGCCCTTAGAGAACAGTAAGGAGACCACCCGACAAAGAAAGAGCAGCTTTGTGTCCTTCTCATTCGTGGTCTGTTCCCGAGTCCTCCAGGGACAGCGGCCAGGGATGCTCACCCCGTGGCCCGTTCACGAGGACGGAGCCCCTAGAAGACAGAGTCTGGTCAGCCTTTCTGAGCTGCACCGAGATAGCGTACCGCAGCACCGAGCAGAGGCAGGAGAGCCTCAGGGCAGAGACCTGCGGCACAGGCTCCGTCCAGGCTCTGCCCCCCCATGAGCTGGGCGACTCTGTGCAGGACACCTGCCCTCCCTGGGCCTCCGCTTCCTGCTCTGTGATCACAACAGCCCCGATGTCAGAGTGGCATCAGGCAAGTTCAACGCTCGAAGACGTGTGTTGGGCCCGTGTGCTCACTCACTAGACGGGAGCTCTGTGTGTCCGCCTCCGGGCACCTCCCGAGCCTTCCGGTTCTCAGCCTGCGTTCTCCAGGTGCCGAGGAGCTTAGGTCTGAGCGCGCTCCTCCGTCCCCATAAAGCCCTTAGCGAGGTCACAGGGTGCGATGGTTCCTGAGCAGCTTGGCCCCCAATTCCAGATGATCCTAATAAAGAAGCGGGCGCTCCGTACGTATTTGATGATTGAACGAGAACAGGCATTTCAGGCTGAGCTGCAGGTGCGCAGTCACATCTCGCCCAAGGTCACCTGGGAGGTGGCAGTGCAGCCCGGGCTTTGGACAAAGCATTCCTGTGCTTGTCCCCTCCCTCCCTCCCTCCCACAAAGGCTCAGGCCCTGACAGTCCCCGCCCCGCGCGCCCTTCTCCCCCCATCTACCTCCACTGGTCCCTCCCTGACTGAGCTGTCTCTCATTCCAGTCACTGGTCACCCAGAAAGCATTTTCTCTGACCTTCCACATGCAAATTCTTTCCAATGGGATTCCTTGGTGTCGGCTCCACCCCAGCCCACACGGCCATAAACATGCGTGTGTCTGCAGCCCGGCCCGGGGATTCCAGAAATAACAGCGGGGCCCTCCGTTAGGATGCCGGGCACAGGAAGGCATTTCTGCAGGAGGACACGGGCCCCTCCCAGCCCGGCTGCCCCGGTCCCTCACAGCACAAAGCAGCCTTTGCCAGCCGGACAGGGAGGGGCAGCTGGTGGGAGCCCTGGTTTCTGAAAAGTCAGCACCTCCCTCGATGGGTCTGCATGCTCAGAGCTTGCTTGCTTGAGATGCTCTACATCTGCTCCCGTCTCCACTTCCAATCTGAAATGCTTTCCTAGCTGTGGCATCTTTTGCTTTCTTTTGAAATTTCTATTATTATTATTATTTTAAGTATTATTATTTTAAATGTTTTTATTTATTTCAGAGAGGAAGGGATAGGGAGAGAAACATAGAAACTTCAGTGATGAGAGAGAATCATGGATCTGCTGCCTCCTGAACGCCCCACCCTGGGGATGGAGCCGCAACCCAGGCCTGTGCCCTGACCCAGAATCAAACTGTGACCTCCTGGGTCATAGGTCAACGCTCAACCCCTGAGCCGCACCTGCCGTTCTACTTAATTATTTTTATTTGTCTATTTGGCATCCTTTGTTTTCAGGGACCCATTCTCCCTCGGATGTGCTGGAGCGGAATCGTGGCCAAGTGCGCACAGATGGCAATGTTCACGTGCAGACGACACAAAAGCAGGTTTCCGGGCGCCCAGGACAGCCGCCTTTCCCGGGAGGGCACTGGGGATGTGCCAGGAGGGAAGCGAGGGCTGGAGGGCAGTGTCTCCTGGGCACAGGGAAAGGAAGGTGCCAGCGATGACCCCAAATTAACGGCATGCGGGGCAATCTTCCTCGGCTCCCAAGGCCTGCACTGGGAGCCAGTCAGGAGTCTCCATCCAGGGAGAGTAGCTTTCCGGGCGGCCCCTCAAACACAAGGCCAGAACACAAAGTGTGCACACACAACACAACGATGTGGGAAATGCGCATTTAGACGCATCATCTGAAAAGGCTGGAAAGAACTCTAAAAATGGTTGCTTTTTGGGGGTAGAGGGGTGGGGAGGGATTAATGGGTGTTTTTCTTCAAAATGATCTTTAATGTCATTTCTCACTTTATTTTTTCATTTTTCTCATTTTTATTAAGGTATTATATGTGTACATATCTTACCATTGCCCCCCCCCCCCACTCCCCCTCATTTCTCACTTTAAAGAAAATCACGATACCTGGCATTGCCAGGGAGACCTGCCTGGACTTCCTGGGAGTGTTTTACAGGGGGAAGGAATTTCAGGTTTTAGGTGCCCAAGTCGGAAACACTTGCATTTCTCATGTCAAAGCCATGCCTGAGCCCCTTTCTCCAGCAGCTCGTTCCTCCTGGGGGGGGGATGGGATCGTGTCTAACTCGCAGCCCGGCTCCCAGCGTCCTTCAGGGCCGGGCTCGGTGGAGGGAGCTCCAAACCTTTGTCACGCACAGGGAGGGAGGGAGGCGGCGGAGAGAAAGGCGCCGGTGCAACCCCACAGCCCAGGGTGTCGCCCTGGCGGGCCGGGCCTGGCCGCGTGGGGCCGCAGCTGCCCCGGGCCGCGCGATGCCAGGCCGCTCTGCACCGCGGCTGCGGCGGGCGAGGCCGGGCGAGCCTCTGGCTCCCGGGCCGCACCCACTCGGCGCCGGGGACGCCGGGGAAGGCGGAGGGGAGGGGGGAGCCTGAGGGCGGCGGCGGCGGCGGCATCGCAATGGCAACAGTGACGTCCTTGTACCCTGGATCTAATTGGAGGAAACCCCGTGGCCAGAGCCGCAGCCTGCCGGCCAACCGAGCTTGCCCAGGCCGACCCACCCTGCGAGCCGCCGCGGGCCCGCGCGCCCCGCCCCCCGCGCCCCCTTCCGCGCGCTCGGGCCCCATTGGCCGGCGGCGGCGCGGGGGGCGGGACTCCCCGGGGCCCCTCGGCGCGCCATTGGCCGGCGGGAGCTAGGCCGCGGCGCCGGCGCCCCGCCCCTCGGCGGCGGGCTAGGCTGAGACGGGAGGGTCCTCGCCGAGCGCCAGGAGCGGACCGAGGTGGTGGGACTCGCCGCGGCCGCGGAGACGTGAAGGTGAGCGCGGGCGTCCCGGGCCCCGCCTGGGCCTGGCGGCCGGGCCCGCGGGCGGGGCGGGGACCGGCCCCGGGGAGGCGGGCGGCCTGGACGCCGCTCTCCTTCGGGGCGGCTCCGGCGGGAAAGGGCGAGCCAACGGCCGCTTCCATCTTGGGCAGGGCCGGGCCGGGCGGGCGGGCGGGCGGGCGGGCGCGGCCCTTCCTCCTCCGCCGCCTCCGCCTCCTCCGCCCCCGCCCCGGGCCGCCCGCGCCGGGGCCCCCTCGCGGCCCGCGGGGAGCGTGGGCGGGGGAGGGAAATTCAACCGAGCGGCGCGCGGGGCGGACAAAAGGGGCGGCGGGCGGCGGGCATTGTCTGACGGCGCCGCCCCCGCCCCGCCCCGCCCCGCCGCCCGCAGGCCGTCCGCCCGCCGCCGCCGCCGACCCGGACCCCGACCCGCCGGTGCCGCCCGCGCCCCTGCCCGCGCCCCTGCCCGCGCCCCGATGGAGAAGACGGAGCTGATCCAGAAGGCGAAGCTGGCCGAGCAGGCCGAGCGCTACGACGACATGGCCACCTGCATGAAGGCCGTGACGGAGCAGGGCGCCGAGCTGTCCAACGAGGAGCGCAACCTGCTGTCGGTGGCCTACAAGAACGTGGTGGGCGGCCGCCGCTCCGCCTGGCGGGTCATCTCCAGCATCGAGCAGAAGACGGACACGTCGGACAAGAAGCTGCAGCTCATCAAGGACTACCGGGAGAAGGTGGAGTCGGAGCTGCGCTCCATCTGCACCGCCGTGCTGGTGAGTGTCCCCGTGCAGGGCCGCGCCCGCCCGGACCGGGTGCGAGGGCAGCGGGCCGGGGGGC
This sequence comes from Pipistrellus kuhlii, assembly GCF_014108245.1. Taxonomy (NCBI): domain Eukaryota; kingdom Metazoa; phylum Chordata; class Mammalia; order Chiroptera; family Vespertilionidae; genus Pipistrellus; species Pipistrellus kuhlii. Next base: position 129,144 of record NW_023425419.1, on the reverse strand, counting down.
AGCGCCCGCCCGGAGCGGGTGCGAGGGCAGCGGGCCGGGGAGCAGCGCCCGCCCGGAGGGGGTGCGAGACCAGCGGGCCGGGGGGCAGCGCCCGCCCGGACCGGGTGCGAGGGCAGCGGGCCGGGGGGCAGCGCCCGCCCGGACCGGGTGCGAGGGCAGCGGGCCGGGGGGCAGCGCCCGCCCGGAGGGGGTGCGAGGGCAGCGAGCCTCGGGCTCCGGAGCGGGCTCTCCCCGTGGCGGCTGCGAGCAGCTGCCTCAGCAGCGGCAGCAGGCCTTTCCCGGGGTGGCTGCCCCCTGCCCTCCCCGTGGGGCCGGGAGACACCCAGGCGGGGTTCCCCGCGGCCGAAAGGGGCCTCTCGGCTCGCCCAGGCCGCCTGGGACCCCTGGACCCGCATGCAAGCCATCCCCGGGCTCAGGCTCCGGCTGAGAAGGGGCAGGCGGGCACCTTTTGCAAAGACGCCCATGTGTGTGGGAGGCCTTCCCACGCTGGCCGGGGACTTCATTTTGCAAATCTGAACGGGTCACTTCATTTTTCAAGGGAGAGCTTATCGGTGGAGCTTTTTCGCTGCTCAGAAGGCGGGGAGGGGGCAACTCCACCTAAAGGGGAGTCTCGGGTTTGGTGCCGTTTCTGCAGGGAAACACCCACGGCGGGGCTTGCAATGCTCCCTGTGCGGGGCTGCGGGGCAGCCGGAGAGCTTTCCAGCTTCCGAGCTGTCCGCACTGGCCGCGGGGCCTGCGATGGAGCGGTGAGCGTCCTGATTCACCTTCTTGGCGCTGTCACTGCACGGGTCTTTTGAGCAAAGATAGGTTTTTGAGACTTAAGTACCAGCGTGACATCCTGGAGTGGTGAACTTCTCTCACCTACTTTTCTAACACAGTAATGTGATCCCAGCAGCCACGGAGATGGCTGGTGAGGGGGCAAGAAAGCCTTGCCGGGGTGCGCCGAGTGCCTTATTTAGGAATTATTTGCGTGCGTAGTTGTGTTCGTCGGTATCTTAGCTTCCACTCCCTGCCTGGCACAGGGAGGCACTTCACCAAGGGCAGGCTCATAGATTCCAGAGGGTAACGGGGGCTTTTCTAGGTTTGGGGGGGCTCACGAAGCACATGTCAGCTCTCTTCAGTGATTATTGCCCTGCAGTCATTCCCAACTACCGCAAAATCTGTTCCTGTTCTCTAGCAAGTTAATTCTGAGCCAAAGGAATATTTTTTTAACCCATGGCTCTTAAAATTTTAGTATCTATGATGGCATATGTGGAGAAGAGTTTTGCTTAATTGCTAAGTCACTTGGTATAAAAAAAAAATTGTCCTCCCCTGAAATTAAGACAATTTTTTGTATAAGTGAAATAGAAGAGTTTAACTTTATCAATCTGAGGCATAAATAAAATATTTTATTGGTGAAATTGCCTGAGTCTAATTGTGACTTACTGGCCAACCCGTCATTAAAACCCTAGCAAAGGCTACCTTCCACTTGACAGCTGTGTTGGAGAGCTTGGCTGAGCTCATGAGCAGTATGAGGAAGAACACAGCTGAGCCCTGGTGTTGTCCTCCAAACATAGGAGTGAATGCGAGAAAACCAAAACGTAAAGGATAGAATTCCCGTAAAGTGGTTTTGAACAAGTTATGTCTATTTGTGTGTGTGTGTGTGTGTGTGTGTGTGTGTTTTAGTATATTTTTATTGATTTCAGAGAGGGGGGTGGGGAAGGGAGAGAGAGAGAGGTAGAAACATCAATGATGAGAGAATCATTGACCTGCTGCCTCCTGCATGCCCCCTACTGGGGATGGAGCCCACAACCTGGACATGTGCCCTTAACAGGAAGTGAACCTGGGATTCTTGCAGACCGAAGCTCTATCCACGGAGCCAAACCAGTTCTGTAGTTTTAAGGAAGCAGAACCCTCAGGAAAGGCTTCCCAAAGCGTGGTTTTGGGAGTGAACGTTGAGGGAGGTGGAGGTTGGGAGGGGTCAGTATTCCAGGCAGAAGGAATGGACAGGACGGGCCTGACTCAGGAAAAAGGTTCGGGGTGGGGAACAAAGTGTGTGTAGAGCTGCTGCAGGAGAAACACCTGGAGAAGGGAAGAGCCACATGAGCATGAACGCCAGGGGGTTCCTCATTGGGGTGCTGTGGGGAGACATTGGAGATTTCTTAATGACTTGTGTAGCGTGGGTTGGCAACACCCAGAGCCGAGTTTGTCAAAATGGTGAGGAAAGGAGTGAAAGCTGCCATTGCTGCACATGGTGCCGTAGTGAGGTTTCCTTTCCTGCGTGAACAGGAAGGAGAAGACGGTGTGAGGAAGGAGGTGCACTCCTACAGGAGACTAGTAATAGTAACAGCGTAGAAGCAAAATATTGGTCCTAAATAGCAGAGATCCTCAGCCTCCTCTTTCCCTACAGAGAGTAGGTTGGGAGTGAGATTATTTGAACTATTTACTCAAAATGAACATGGTGGACGACTTAACCCTTTTGTAAGCACTGTATTGAGAGGCTACTCAACTGTGAGGCAGAAAGTATATTACAAATCCAAAGGAGCCGAAACCGGTTTGGCTCAGTGGATAGAGCGTCGGCCTGCGGACTGAAAGGTCCCGGGTTCGATTCTGGTCAGGGCACATGCCTGGGTTGTGGGCTTGATCCCCAGTAGGGGGCATGCAGGAAGCAGCCCATCAATGATCCTCTCATCATTGATGTTTCTCTATCTCTCCCTTCCTCTCTGAAATCAATAAAAATATTAAAAAATAAAGGGCCCAAATGACCAAACTCTATAGATTAAATCAGATATTAGAGAAGATTTTACCAAGTTATCTCTGTGTCCCAGTGTCATTGTGAAACCAGAGGGTTGGGCTAAAATTTTTAGGTCTCTTTCAAGTCTGATTTTTTTTTTGGGGGGGGGACTATAAAATTATATAGGCTCTAGCTGTTTTTTAAAGTTCAGTTTGGAGAACATATCAATGGTATATGAAATGTAGAAAAACTAATAATGACTTTAGTGAAATGGCTTCAGGGAGGGGTATACAGACATCATTGGTAATCGTAATTCAAAATTTAAGTGAAAAAGATTAAGTTGTAGGACAACCAAGCAGCGTGTGAGATGTGTGTCATTAAGCACTTGGGCATGAGGTCTGGGCAAACTGATGAAATCAAAGGATCCACAGAACCTTCTGGGACTTAGAACAATCTCTCTCCTGGACCAGATGACAGCCTTGGGGTAACCTTTGTCTCAGCCTCATGTTACTTCTCACGTTGATGGTCTTCCCAACAGGCTGCTTTGGTGATGTATTATATTAAACCGTTTCAGGACTGAGGTCCATGTTCTGACTTTTCCAATATTAAAATGGTATATAGAAACTAAGGTTGCTGTGTCAGTATGCAAAGGCTCTGTAAACTTTAGTATGCTTGAATTTAGGTAGGTTATAAATTAATCTCTTAATGACAATGTATAGTGCTGGTTGTGATTTTGAAGTAACACTGATTACATTATTTTTGATAGTTAATTAATCTTAATGTAATTTTATTGACATATTGGGAAAGTTATGGGCTCTGGAATCAAGACAGATTGTTTTTGAATCATTGCTTCATAACCGTATAGTTTTGTGACTGGACAAGCTTGTTGATCTCAGGCTCTGTTTCTTCATCCATAAATTAGTGATGATGGTGCCTGCTATTATAGGCTTGTAATTAAAACAATAACTGACAGTTATTGGGCACTTATATCCGTTAACCACTATCTTAAGCACTTCACATACTGACTTTGTTCCCATGAGTTAGGTTTGGTGGTATTGTTTCTGTGTGACGGGAGAGGACTGGGCCATAGGGAGTGAGGAACGTGTCCGGCACCCCAAGCCTGGTGAGAGGTGGAGCCGCTGGTGAGCCTCCAGGTGGAATGGAACATGTTTGTCCCTCCACACGGGGGACTGACTGGCGCGCACAGTGTGAGCCATGAGCCTCGGTTTTGAGGAATTTGTGTGGTTCAAGATAGACAAGACGCGATGTCTGTAAGCTAAGAGGGCGGGGAGATTGCTCTGGTGGGGAAACTGCCAGAATTGTCATTTTGAAGCCCTGCTCATTTACAGAATATTGCAATAAAATCCACCTTGACTGTAGACCTTTCTGGCTTTTAGATTATAAGCTCCTTGAAGACAAAAGTTGTGTTCCTGGAGAGTGAAATGGAGTGGAATATTGCACATGTAGGCATATGAATGTAAGTTAGGCCCGTGCTTCCCAGGGGTCTTACATTTACCCCAGGAGACAGTGGGCCATGCTGGAGACAGATTTGATGGGTGGGGGCTGCTAACATGATGAGTAGAGGCCTGGGCGCTTCTAAACATCACATGCATGGGGAAATCCCCACAATAGGACTTACCAGCCCAGAACGTCAGTAATGCCTCAAAGGGCATTTGGTGCTTCAGTGGTAGAATTTTGCCTCCCAGAACGTCAGTAATGCCAAGGTGGGAAACTCAGAGCTAGTCAGCCAGGTGAGCTGCTAGCCGGCACCAGTTGAACTGTTTCAGTGGAACCGGTCTTTCCCACAGATCTTCGCTCTCCGTGTACATTCTTTCCCACGATGAGCAGTATTCCATGATCTCTGTCACCGGGCCTGTGCTCAGTCGAATTGGGCCGAGTGGTACTATAATACATCACGTGTTGTATGCTCTGGTTCACTGACTGATGATGTGCCTGCCTCCTGGATGAGTGCTGCCGGCTTTCCTGAGAGAAGGGAGAAACTCTCACTGGTACAGGTGGTGAGGCCGTGGCGATAAGGACCTGTCAGTGTAATGAATGCTTTCTTATAGGACAGCCTTAGAGTGCTGCTTGTGAGTGTTGGGTGATTCTGGGAAATAAATGAGAAGGTATATGGAACCATAAATGTACTGCTTTTCAGGCCAAACTTAAAAGGTGTGTGTGTGTGTGTGTGTGTGTGTATGTGTGTGGACCAGGGCACAAAATTCGTGAGCGGTGGGGGCCTCAGCCAGACCTGTACCCTCTCCAATCTGGGAGCCCTCGGGGGATGTCCTACTGGCGGCTTAGGCCCGCTCCCCGCGGTTTACTGCTCTCTGTGGACCTATCTGCTCATTGTCGCCACAGGCCCTGCTGTCTGCTCTCTGCGGGGCTTGCTTGCCCTTCACCATGGTGAGAGTTAAAGGACTGGGGCACTGGGCGCTGCCATCTGGTGGCTATGGATGCCGCCATCTTTGTGATGGTCAATATGCATATTTCCTCTTTATTAAATAGAATTTATATTTCAGAGAGAGGAAAGGGGAGCAAGAGAGAAATAGAAACATCAGTGATGAAAAAGGATCATTGATTGGCTGCCTCCTGTACGCCCTCCACTGGGGATTGAGCCTGAAATCTGGGGCTATGCCCTGACGGGGAACTGAACCATGACCTGGTCTGTGAGCCACACTGGCAGGGCATCAGGTCGGACTTTTTAAGCCCGAGTAACTTTCACTGATATTACTCATCTAGAATTAGCACTTCTATTTTCCCTCTTGTTTTGCTCATTCCACCAAGCAAACACTTGAACACAGCTCAGTGTTCTTTCTTTTAAAAACTGGAGAAGTAGATGTCTGCCGTGAAACCTATATCAGTGTTCTAACCTTTCTGCCTGGTACAATATGCCTACTTTTCAGTGTGGCGCTGCCCTTGGGATTCAGACGGACGGCGAGGAGGTGAGAACGGTCCCGGGAAAGGGTCACGCACCCCTTAGTCCGAAAACGCTCCAGACGATTTGGGGCTGATCGCAGAGACAGGTAGTTGGTTTGGTGGAGTCAAAACTTAGATTTGGGAAGAACTAAGTATTCCATTAACACCCTTTTGCTGTATGAAAGTTAATTTCTATGTAATTTAGCTTTCAACATACTGTAAAATTATATATAACATTGAAACATCCATTTGCACAGGAAATGGTATAGATTGAAGTGACTTTATCAAGCTACCCTATCCCCTCAGCCCCTATCCACAGGGACACATTCCAAGACCCCAGTGGATGCGTGAAACCGTGGGTAGTGCCCCCTATAGAGACTGCGTGAGAACTGATGGCTTCTCTTTTGCACGTTTGATTGCCAGCATCGCTGTCCTCTGCTTTGGGACATCAGGAAGTAAAGTAGGGCTACCGCCCATCCGATGCTGAGCTGGCTGCTCACGGGCTAACGGGCAGGACGTCCTTCAGGGAGACACTGGACAAGGGAGGGAGTGATGAGTGACATCCTGGCAGGACGAAGTGGTGCCGCACAAGATTTCATGACAATGCTGACAAAAGCATGCAATTTAAAACTTAGGCATTGTTTGTTTCTGGAATTTTCCATGTAATATCTTTGGACTGGGGTTGACCGTGGGTAATTGAAATCAAGGAGAGCAAAACTATGGATAAGGGGCACTGCTGCGCTGATGGCGCCATGGGGACTTTCATTTCTCCCTCCCCTTTCCCACACCTGCCAAAACATTCAAAGGTGCTGATTTTGATGAAGTCAGTTTTGTGGGTTTTTTATTAATAGGTTGCTTGTGTTTTTGATGAAATACCTAAGAAACCATTGCCTGATCCAAGGCCATGAAAACTTACCCTGGTGCTTTCACTGAGAGGGGTATTGTCTGGCTCTTACGTTATGGTTTTGGTTCATTTTGAGTTAATTCCAAGGTGGTTTGGCCCAGCCTTCTTCGTTCTTTTCATGTGGCTGCCCAGTTGTCACGTATGAAAAAGACTCTTAATTTGACACGTCAGCTTATGCAATAATCAGCAGTAGTTTGGCATAAAGTTAACTTAAGGAAAATTTATAATTACCTCATTCTTTGTGCTCCAGCTAAATTGTTTACCTAAACACTCCCGTATTCTGCTTCCATCCCACCACTGCTTTCTCGTTTGTAAAGCCTTTTCCCTTTCCTAAAAGTGGACATCATACCTGTCCTGCAAGGTACAATGTAGGTGTCATTGCCCTCGTCCCATAGTCAGTTAAAACTATAACAATATTTTAGATCCCTTTTCTTGCCGTTACAGGTTTAGTTCCTCAGCTGGTTAGCTGTGAACTCAAATTCAGCTTTTCTCCTTCAGTGCTCTTTCCATCCCCACTGCCTTTACCGTGAAGCCTTTTACACCCCTGCTTCTAGAGCAGTGTTTCCCAAACTTTTGACATATGTGCACCCCTTCTATAATTTTCGTAACGCTGAGTACCCATCGTACTCATGAGAACGTAGAATTGGGCGCAGCTAAGCACTGTGCAGTGCATATCCCCACCAAACTCCGGTGCAACGCGTACCCCCACCAGACTTCCCACACCCCTGGGGGCACACGTACTGCACTAGATCATTCTCCTGTCTGGCTTCTGTCTAGTGTGGAAGTGGTGGAGAATCACGTCTTTCTGCATCCTAGCTCTTCAACCAGAGAGGCTTGCTTCTATCTCTTTTACTAGGTGCTGGTTTTCCTGTAAAGACCCGGGGGAGAAAGTAATGGCTGCTTTTAACCGTTCACGGTCATTGCCACACCAGGTGGAGTCCAAGCTCCTTAACGGGACGGAGCCCCCCGGCCTTTGCCTGGCTCCAGCCTCCGTTCTCGCTGGTCTTCCTCCCTCCTCTTCAGCTGCGGAGCTTCCCAGCACGTGTGCCGTGTGCTCTCACCTTGGCTGGTTCTCCCACATGAAAGAAGGTGCTGCCACACGAATGGCGTCTTCTCTTCTCCACGCCGTCTGATGAGGCCGCTCCGCTTGGTCTGGAGCTTGCGGGGTGCGGGTGCTCTGGCTGGCTGTGCAGTGCCCACGCAGACCTGCTGGGGAGCGGGCAGGCTGTGTAAGGAGAAGAGCCGTTTCCCTCTGTACCAATGGAGCAGTGCTGTACTCCCCACGGTGGCTTCTGTGCTGCACTCAGTAGTTCATTGACTATTCGCAGTACCCCGCCAGGTTTAGCAGCAAGTGCAGTCCCTGCCCGGTGCCCTGTGACAGCGCTGTAGGCCAGCGGCTGGAGCAGAGGGCTGTGTGTGAGACAGCACAGGTCAGTGTGTGTGGCATGGGCTGGCCACAGGTGGGAGATTCATCTGTAGTCATGGGGTGATTTCTGTAACGTACAAACGGCTTAATTCAGTTTGTCACCGACTTACACAGACAGCTCCTGGGAAAGGGCGCTGCTGTCTTCACTGGCACAGCTGTTACTGATCTCTAATAGCATCCTGAGGGTAAAGCAGAATGTGACCTATTTACTAAGCTAGCAAGGTGTTTGGCTCATTTGAGTTATAAGAACATCCTTTTTATTAGATAATCAAGATGTCTGTCCAGCCGAAACCGGTTTGGCTCAGTAGATAGAGCGTCGTCCAGGGGACTGAAAGGGCCCGGGTTTGATTCCTGTCAAGGGCATGTACGTTGGTGGCAGGAACATCCCCAGTGGGGGGTGTGCAGGAGGCAGCTGATCGATGTTTCTCTCTCATCCATGTTTCTAACTCTCTATCTCGCTCCCTTCTCTCTGTAAAAAATCAATAATATATATACATATATGTATATATACACACACACTATATATATATACATACATATATATATATATATATATATATATATATATATATATGATGTCTGTTCAGTTAGATTACTTATGACTAAACTGAGATTTGACTTACTGTTTTGTTTTCCTTTAAAAAAAGAAAAACTTGTTTTTCTACTATCATGTCTTTTCCTTCACAAACAGTGGCTGTAGTAGTTTCTGGACACCAGTAAATAGCAAGTATCTAAGGCAGTGCGGTTGTCAACCGTCCTAACGCCACAACCCTTTAATCTAGCTCCTCATGCTGTGGTGACCCCAACCATAGAATTATTTTCATTGCTACTTCATCACTGTGATTCTGCTGCTGTTATGAATCGTAATGTAAATATCTGTGGTTTCCGATGGCCTGAGGCGACCCTGCTAGCGGCTCTCAGCCTGTGGGCCGCAGCATTAGACAGGCTGAGAACCGCTGCCTTAGAGCCGATTGGCAGCAGAGCACAGAGTGGATGAGAGAGAAGAGCCCTAAAGCCTGGGAGCGCCATGAGTTATTGGATCCGTTGGGGTGAAGTGATAGGGCTGACTCGGGTATAGGAATAGGAATGGGGCTGGGGAGCTCTAGGTCAAATGCTGTGGGCGTGAAGCCTGCTCAGGTGGGCAGTGGGGAGAAGAGTCAGAGGCAGCGCTGATGAGCCTGGTAGCTAGGATCAGAGTCTGTTCCTTCCTTCAGTGGTTCCTAGTTAAGAAAGAGGAGCCATATGCTCCCAAAGTTATTTGTCTGAGAAGTTCTCCAAACAAAGTCTGGACGTGGAGAAAATTTACATCCAGGGCTTGGATGATTATGAGGCCAAAGAAGCATTTGATTGCACCCAGATTTCTAACTAGGACGGCGCGAGTGATTCTCCTAAGACAGAAAATTGAAGGGGGAGGGGCGGTCCTCACCAGTAGATTGTGTTAGGAAGGCAGAACTAATGTTTTCTTAAATGAGTAAGTTTCAAGTTCCAAAGGCCTAGTCAGGTGTGTGTGTGTGTGTGTGTGTGTGTGTGTATGTATATGTATCCTATATAATAAAAGGCTAATATGCAAATTGTCCCCTTGACCAGGAGTTCAACCTGCAGGCAGGCTGGCCAACTGCCCATGTCCCCTCCCCCTGGCCAGGCTGGCTGGACCCCACCCATGCACAAATTCATGCACCGGGCCTCTAAGATACACACACACACACACACACACACACACATTTAGTGGCCAGATTATTATGAGTTTAGAGATCATAATAATCTGGCCACTCGGTGTATATATGAGCACCTGGTCTGATGCTTAAGAGAAAGATTTGTGTGGTGGTGCATGGTGATTGAGATTTATATACTAAGCATGATACTGAGCAATTTGTATTCACTTATTTAATCTTCACAACAACCCCATAAAGTGGGGATTGTCATTACTTCTGTTTTATAGATGAATAAACTGAGGTACAGAGCTGTAAAAGTAAATTGCCTGGCTAGGTTTGGGGCAGATTTGTGAGTAATTACCATGTAGGTGATTGGTTAAAATCTTGCCAATAAAATCTCAAATGGCCCTGGTCTGTGTGCTCAGTGGTTAGAGTGTTGGCCCACTGAAGGGTCTCAGGTTCGATTTCTGATCAAGAGCACATTCCTGGGTTGCAGGTTCCATTCCCGTCCCCAGTGGGGCGCCTACGGAAGGCAACCAATCTGTGTCTCTCTCACATCGATGTTTCTTTTTTCTCTCTTTGCCTCCCTCCATTCTTTTCTTCCCTCCCCTCCACCCCCCATATCAATGGAAAAATACTCTCGGCTGAGGATTAACAACAACAAACCCACATCTTGTCAGGTATTTTAAAATGGATAGTAGGCTATTGAAGTATTTGAGATCCTTGATTGTTCCAATGAAATATTTTCTCCTGGGAGCAGATTATAGTTGTCAGATTTTAGCAAGATTAGCTTTAAAGGCAGACCCTTACTTGATAAAGGAAAAAAACATAAATGTCCTTAATTTTATTTATTTTTAAATGTTTTTATTGATTTGAGAGAGAGGAAGGGAGAAGGATCGAGAGAGAAACATCAACGAGAGTGCAACATCAATTGGCTGTCTCGTGCATGCCCCCCACTGAGGATCAAGCCCGCAGCCGGGCATGTGCCCTGACTGAGAATCGAACCAGTGAGCTCCTGTTTCATGGTTCGCTATCAGCCACCAATCCACACTGGCTGGGCTGTCCTTAATTTAAGACAATCCTCTAAAAGGTTGGGAAACGTGCATTAATAGCCAAGTCTCCTTTGCACACACTGACACAAGGAGCTTTTGAAATCCTGTCCTCTGTGAACATGAAGTAGACATGTGGCTACTCATCTTCTAAGGACCCTGAGTTACTCATTGGGACAGGGGAAGCCTCACGGGTTGTGGCCAGAAGGTTTTAGTAGTTACTTGATGTTTAGTTGCTGTGATTATTCTAATTGGTGACTTCTCTTTTATTCAACATTATTCCTTCCTACTCTAAGCAGATTCTCTCAGGAAAGATCTGAGCGGGAACTTCTTTGTCTGAAAATGTCTTCATTTTGCACCTGCTTTTATGTGGTGCCTTTAGCTGGTTGTAGAATTCTTTTTATTTTTTTTTATTTTTTTTAATTTTATTGATTTTTATACAGAGAGGAAGGGAGAGAGATAGAGAGTTAGAAACATCGATGAGAGAGTCATCGATCAGCTGCCTCTTGCACACCCCCTACCGGGGATATGCCCGCAACCAAGGTACATGCCCTTGACCGGAATCGAACCCGGGACCCTTCAGTCCCCAAGCCTACGCTCTATCCATTGAGCCAAACTGGTCCTGGCTGGTTGTAGAATTCTACTGGACAGTTGTTTTTCTCCGCACTTTGAAGATGCTGATGGTTCTGATGAAAACATAATGCTGCTTCTTCCTTTGTGGGTAACACGTCATTTGTCTGGTTGCCGTGTGTGTGTGTGTGTGTGTGTGTGTGTGTGTGTGATCCTTTCCCAGGGCCAGGCTAATCTTCCTGTGTCATTCCAATGTCAGTATCTGTTGCCAAAGCCAGCACTCGCTTTAAGAGTTTGTCTTGGCATTCTACAGTTTTTCATGGTGGTTTAGATATGAATTTATTTTTCTCTTCCTTGGGATTTAGTGTGCTTTTCCACTAGGAAAATTATTATCTTAATACAATTACTGTGAGTCTCAGCCATTATCTCTGAATTACATCTCTTCCTCGGAATTTGTTTTCATATTATCTTAGGTGACGTATCAGACATTGCTTTCCAATGGCATCTTTTGACCACATTTTTTTCCTTCAGTGGTCTTCTCAAGTGTTTTTTAAAAATATGTCTTCCGTTTTACCACTGTTCTGTGGGTTTTTTTGTTTGTTTTTTAAATTATAAAAGTCCTTATACCTCCAAGCTGTCTTTTTTTCTTGATTCATTGTATCGTGTCCTTTCCCCTGGCTTCTGCTTCCCTTTCTTTAATCTCTTTGCTTATTTTAATAAATAAATAACCTGAATTTATAATTCAGTCATTATGAATTCTGTTTTGTTTATATTTCCACACATGGTCCTGCCATTATTTTGAAGCCAGTCTTGGGCATCATCTGTTGAATCATAAATATTAAAATGCATATCCTTAAAAGGTTCTTTAGTCATTTTCAGCTTATTTCATGTTTTATTACACAGCTTTCATGTTTTAGGTTTTTGGGGACTAGCACCTGTTGGTTTGCTGACCCTCATCTTTTGCTTTTGAATTTGTGTGATGTACATTTGTTACCTGTCATTTAAGCTTCTTACTGGGTGTGAAGAGAAGATGCAGACAAGGGAGGAATAAGCATGTGGTGTTGAGTTTGCATTAGAGATATCACTATGAAGCAATGATTTTTCAAAAAAAACACCCAAAACTTCGCTGAAGGAGTGAACAGAATGGGGAGGCTTTTCGTTAGAATTGTTAGTGTGAGAGTTGACTATTGCATGTTATTGTTTTGATAAAAAGTAAAGCATTTTTAAAAAGTAATTCAGGAAAGTGGCTGTATCGTGTTAAGTCCGCACCCTGTGAGCTGCTGCCCGCACCCCAGCAGGCTGCCATCGTGGCCAAGGTTCGTCAGGCAGGCGACTGCCTTGGGGTGGGCACCGTGCCAAATGCTGAGCAGAATTTCATGAATGAAAACCACTAAAGACACATTTTATCAGGAAGTGGATCTGCTTACCGGTTGCCCTTTGGACTTACACCTTGGAATGACACATTAAAAACTGGAGGAACTGTGGTATTTCACAGAAGAGGAAATTCAGGAACTTGCTCTAGACTAGGGGTGTCGAACTCAATCAGAGAAGGGGCCAAAATCTAAAATCCAGCCTAAATCGCGGGCCGAATGGTTTACTGAACAGTCATAAACTGTCATTGTGATGGAAACGCAGTGGAGTGCAGTGATGACAGCGCGGTGCGGGCCACATTGCAAGGCCTGGCGGGACGGATTTGGCCCTCGGGCCTTGTGTTTGACACGTGGGTTAGAGTGTCGTCCTATGCATAGAGGGGTCAAGGGTTTGATCCCCAGTAGGGGGTGTGCAGGAGGCAGCCGATCAATGATTTTCATCATTGATGTTTCTCTCTCTCACCCTCTCCCCTCCTCTGAAATCAATAAAGAAAAAAATTATTTTATTTTTTTAAGGGAAGCCAGTTTGTGAATGCGCCCACATCTGGTTGAGTGGTTTCAGGAGGGATTGGTGCTAGAATCACATTTCTCACCTCAGACCTCAATCCAGTCAGACTCTTCTCTGCTGTCGCTCCTCCCGTATGTACTCGGGAAGCGCTAGGCAGGAAGGCACGGGTCTTCACGGATCTGGCTCCGCTCCCGAGCCTCCACGGGCTCCTCGTCACTCACTCGCCGAATGGACAGACAGGGGACGGGCAGGCTGCTTCTCCTGTTTGGTGTGATCGTGTGACCAGCTTCACCATGGGAACTGACGGCTTGTGTGAGCCAGTGTTCCCCAGTGGCAGCCGCTGGCCCTGCTCCAGCGCACGCTGTGCCTGGGGGGTTGTGGTCACGTGACCATTGGTGATGGCTGCTGTCACTGTTCTTGGCTGTAACCATAGCCTCTCACGAGTGCCTAACGCTTCATTTCAGGAATTGTTGGATAAGTATTTAATAGCCAACGCAACTAATCCAGAGAGTAAGGTCTTCTACCTGAAGATGAAGGGAGACTACTTCCGGTACCTTGCTGAGGTTGCCAGTGGTGATGATCGGAAACGTAAGTGCATTGGTTTATGGGTAAAGCTAAAATGTAAACTAGGAGGAGGGTAAATGGTATACTGTGGCCTTTTGTAACTTTTAAGAAACATTTTGGAATTTACATAAAAAAGAAAATGTTGCCTTATGTTTTCAAAAATGGATATATAGTCATGAGTTTACATTATGTGCTCTTTTAAAAAATTAAATGCGAGCTTTCTCATTTTAATCTGATGAGATTTTATTGAAAACAGGCTTTATGGCTCTTGCTTGAGGGTTTGCTGTACTGCGTGTTCAGCCCCAGTTCTTTGCATGTGTTTAGAGCGATCTTGTTAGGACCTTCAGTGTCATTACACCGGGAAACTTACCTGGGAGAGATGACACAGAATAATAGTGGCCCAGTGCACGAAATTAAAAGGGAATTAATTAGAGGAAATATTTTAATATTGCTATTTGCCCTTTCTCTATAACATAAGTGTCAGAGATGAAAGAAAGTTATTAAAATATATATGAAACTCTTCCTCCTGTCAGAGTCTGGGTGTGCCAGGGGACCCAGAGTCAAGACCCGGCCAGCCCCACCCCCATCAATACCGCCAGGTGGCGGGCGGGGCCTCACATTGTCTGGCCCGGCACTGCACTGCGGTGGAGGGTGTGCACTGGGGCTCCCCTCAGCCCCGCCAGGCGGGGAGTGCGGCCTGAGGTCCCCTGTCCCGACTCAGCGGCCACGCAGCCTCAGGTCCCTGCTAATTGCTCATTAAGGCTCATTACAGGAATTCGGCCTCCATGTGGGTGCAGCCATATTGTTATGGCGTGGCAGTTGATTTGCATATCCCCTCTTTATTATATAAATAGAAGCAGGCTGTGCCTTTCTGTTTGACACGTTAGCCACTACCTACTTTGAAGGGTAACATCATCTATAACTGCATATAACCAGGTTTCTGAGGAGAGGTAAAGTGAGTGCTAGTGCCATTACAAAACTTATCAGAAAAACAGATATGGGAAAAGAATAACCCAATTGCCTAGCTTGATTGTTTAAAAAAATCAAAGTAAATTTATTAGCAGTGAACTCCGTCTCCTGAAGTATTGGTAGCTGAGTATAAAACAGATCCTTTTAAATTTTGTGTGTGTTTTTGCTACGAATTTTATTACAGATAAACAGAGAAATTAGTTAACTCTGTTGTAACAAAATTTGTGTACTAAACTTACTGTGTTGTTGATGTATCATTTCTGTTGCCATAAAAATAACAAAACTGAACATGACAGAGCTGAACACTCAAGCATGAGCACGTTGGCCCCAGCATGAATCTGATCTCTCTTTCTGGCTTACTGGCATTTTCTAATCCCATGCATATCGATAAATACATTCTAGCGTTTGTAGACGGTCTGTGTTACAGCCTAGGAGCCGAGATGCTTTGCTCTTTGTAGTGCTTCCTTGAGTGCCAGACACCGGAGCTCCTTGGCACGTTGTGCTAACCCAGTGTGTTTAGATCAGTAAATGCCCGCTTCAGAGGAAGGGAAATGTATGCGTTTCAGGCTGCAAGGGGATCATTTCTTTGGGTCCCTATTTCCAAGGCAACATTTTTTTTCCAGAAAGGTAGCATTTTTATTAGGCCAGTAACCAACTCTGGTCAGAGCAGCCTTGGTTGTTACGTGTTGACACTTTTATATTGCTTTTCACATAATACATCTTAATTGCAAGGATCAGTATTTTTTTTTTTAAATATATTTTTATTGCTTTTGTACAGAGAGGAAGGGAGAGAGATAGAGAGTTAGAAACATCTATGATGAGAGAGAGTCATCGATCAGCTGCCACTTGCACACCCCCTACTGGGGATATGCCCGCAACCAAGGTACATGCCCTTGACCGGAATCGAACCCGGGACCCTTCAGTCCCCAAGCCGACGCTCTATCCATTGAGCCAAACCGGTTTCGGCAAGGATCAGTATTATTTCTCCAAATAAGTCACAAAAACAGAGATTTTGGTGGTGCTGATGTTGTAAAGTGTTTTCACTATTTTGAGAAGGGATATTATAGCCAATTTCATCCTCCACCCCCAGCTTTATTAAGATATTATTGGCATGTAACAAATGATTTTTAATTGCTGTGTTAGCCCCAGTGATGTAAAAATCTGATATACTATATTACTTTTTGTTTGTTTGTTTGTTTGTTTTGTTAAGCTGATAAGCCAACAACATTATAAACTGGTTCTGAGTGCTCAGTACAAGGCAATGTTTTGCTTTGCTGTGGTTTTATTTATTTATTTTATTATTATTTTTTTAAATATATTTTATTGATTTTTTACAGAGAGGAAGGGAGAGAGATAGAGAGCTAGAAACATCAACCAGCTGCCTCCTGCACACCCCCCACCGGGGATGTGTCCGCAACCAATGTACATGCCCTTGACTGGAATCAAACCCGGGACCTTTCAGTCCGCAGACTGACGTTCTACCGCTGAGCCAAACCGGTTTTGGCTGCTTTGCTGTGGTTTTAAAGGAAGGCTACAGAGAACAGTCTGGTTCTCCCGGGAGCTGGTAGCATAATGAAAGGTGTTAACATGCTGGGGACTGGGGGGTATTTTCGGTGTCCTGCTTTTTTATTTCATTCTTTTGCCTTCACAGAAACGATAGACAATTCCCAAGGGGCTTACCAAGAGGCTTTCGACATCAGCAAGAAGGAGATGCAGCCCACACACCCCATCCGCCTGGGGCTGGCTCTCAACTTCTCCGTGTTTTACTATGAGATCCTCAACAACCCCGAGCTCGCCTGCACGCTGGCCAAGACGGTGAGATGCGTGTCCAGACCCGCCTCTCCAGCCAAGGCGATTGGAGACGACAAGCACTTACTTTGCAGGCGTTTTATTTACTTGGCTATCCAGGGATGGTTTCTACTCTTCATTGGCTCTCTCCTCCTTTTTCTTACCATCACGACCGCCTACCACCACCCCTCTCAATATCTTGCTCTCTCCCAAACTGGCCAAAGAGCAGAATGATCAGAGGAGGAGGAAGAAGTGGAGGGCAAAGCCGCCAGGGTGGCTGCTAGCATAGCTGCATTCCTCAGAGGGTTCGAAAGGGAGAAAGGATGCCGGAGAGGCTCTGCAAACACAGTCTAGTTCTTATTGGTAAGAAGTCTGCTGGGCACGGCCACTGTGCTGTGTCCTGTGAGAGCACCAGGGCGTGCTGTGCCCCGGCGGGCAGCTGGCTGGGCTGGAGCTTACCGGCACACCAGGAAGGCTTCAGGCTCATTCCCGGTCAGGGCGCATAGCTAGGTTTTGGATTCTGTCTCCTTTTGGGGCACGTGGGGGAGGAGGCAACAGTTGATGTTTCTCACAGCGATGTTTCTCTTCCCCTCTCTCTAAAATCAATAAGTATATCCTCAGGGGAAGGGGTGAAAAAGAAGTTCCTGTTTACTGATAAGTACACATAGCTTTTAAGTTTAGAGTCATACTCATAAGTTCTTACACTGAGAATCTGATTCCATCGTTTTATTTTTCATTAGAGCAGAGCATAAAGTCAAAGTTCACCTATTTTTTAAAAATGGTTTGTAATGTGGACTAGCCAGGTTGCGTCGATAGGAATATGACTTACCATGGATGTTAATATCTTACAGGCTTTTGACGAGGCCATTGCAGAACTCGATACACTGAATGAAGACTCGTACAAAGACAGCACCCTCATCATGCAGTTGCTTAGGGACAACCTCACAGTGAGTTGTTCATATTTCTGTTTCCTTTTCAGGACCCAAAGTGCTGTTTCACTAGAGGCCTGGTGCACCAAACTCGTGCACTAGAGGCCTGGTGCACCAAACTCGTGCACTAGAGGCCTGGCGCACCAAACTCGTGCACTAGAGGCCTGGTGCACCAAACTCGTGCACTAGAGGCCTGGTGCACCAAACTCGTGCACTAGAGGCCTGGTGCACCAAACTCGTGCATGGGCAGGGTCCCTAGACCTGCCGGTGATCCCGTTTCCCACTTCCTCCTCCCTCACTCCCTCGGTGCCCTGCAGCTGCAGCTGGCCGCCCACCATGTTCCATGCCATCTCCTGGTGGTCAGCACATGTCATGGGAAGCAATTGAACTCCCAGTCGAACTCCCTAGGGGACACTGCATATTAGCCTTTTCTATGTATAGATTTTGGACTCCCTATCTCTTGGGGGTAGTTTCTAATAGCTATCCTTTCTCTTAGAAAATAAATTTATGGGTACATAAATAAAAGTATTACATGCTTGTCTGGGTTTTATGTCAAATGGTCATTTTATCAGATCCTCCTGAGAAGGGACTGAAGTTGCAGGGACTCATAATCAGTTCACATCACTGACTGTTTCATGGGGTGGAGATGTTCAAGTCACTCTGGAGCATTTGGTGGTTTCAGAGTTTTCTTCCTTTGGGCACAGTAGCCATGGCCAGGAAGGCACTATGGTAGGCATCCAAGCGTCTCCAGAATCGCAGGAAGTGCCTTGTTCGAATCACCTGTTCCTTTTCGAGCTGAACGTGATGTTCTTAACTTGTTTTCTCTTTATTTCTTTACCTACTACTTGGACAGGCAGATGATTATAGAAAAAATAATGAAGAAAAAATACAGGTTGAGCTTTACGTAGCTCCTTTTTATAGGTTCAAATAAATGTGATATGTCAGAACCTTGGACCGACTATGGAAGAAGGAACCCACCCCCCTGTCATAAAAATGGAGTTCGCTTTTGCTAGATAGGATTCTCCTCATCGCAGCACCATAGCCGTTCAGCTTTGATTAACAGGGAACTTGTGAGCACACTGTCTTGCCAGCCGTCAGACACGCTGTAGTTGTGGGTACAGAACCGTCAGCATAGACCGCTTCTGAGGAAGAAAGGCACGCGAGTGATGGCCCTCTTCCTGACACATCGTCGTGCCGGCGGGTCTTCACTGGTTTTGTTTTCTCTATGGAGACAGTTCTCCGGGGATATTTGTTTTATTTATGTTAGTATCTTAACAATAGCTTAGAGACTATATAAGATTCCAGCTTTTCTGAAATTCAAGCACTGTCTTCATATTGGTCTAATAGAAATCCATTTTGTGAGCTATTGATTATAGTTGAGTAATATTGACTGTCCCATTTTCATTCCGTCAATCCATCCTAAAATTAGATCCTTCAGATTAGTTGGGTTTGTTTTGATGTCCTGCCTAGTTCATGAATCCTTGTGTCTTCATGCACACCTCTGCAGCGACTCTAAGTGAGTTAGCATTTTGCACTATATGATAGCTCTGCAGATACTTGGAATAGTTATTATGATCACAGTCCTCCCCCTTAAGATGTTTTTGCCTTATTAATCTCAAATTATATTTCAGTAGTGCTTTCATGAAGACCTTTGGGCTGCTGGGAATGAGAGAACAATAAATTCTAAGGCTGTTCCCTTGCTTTTTTCTGAATTTGTAGTACTTATAAAGAGGAAACTGTCAAAGCTGCTCAGGTAGTGTGTGTGTGTGTGTGTGTGTGTGTGTGTGTGACTTTGTGACTGCATTGTGAACAATCTGCAGGGATCCCTTTGGGGAGGAGCTGGTGGCATTTGGGTTTTGAGAACTAGCTTTCAGTCTTAGTCATCATCTCTGTTCAAATACTTGAGTGCTTTCGGAATTACATTCCGATGTCAGGGTAGGACTTGATGTAGCTGTCTGCTCCGGAAGTAGTAACCTAGTCCGCTCTCTTTCCTAGTTATGGACGTCGGACAGCGCAGGAGAAGAATGTGACGCGGCCGAAGGCGCCGAAAACTGACTGCCGACAGGGTGATGTCCTCCTTCCCTCCAGAAACCTCTGTGCACATCTCCATTCCTTCCTCCATGTGGATTTCCCGGAGCAAAGAAACCACCATGTGTATGGAATCAACGTTCCTAGTCTTTCACACGCAGCTGTGGGAAACTCCACTCCCTGATTTGTTTGTCTTGGCCTTCCTGGTGTGCAGTTACTGCTGTAGAAAAGTATTAATAGCTCCATTTCACATAAACAAGTACTCCCAAACGCGTATGTAGAGGACTAAAAATGTATTCGGTATTTAAGTAATCTGAACCAGTTCTGCAAGTGACTGTGTTTTGTATTACTGTGAGGATATGAAAATGTAGTTAATTACATTTAAAGAGTGTTTTACATAACTTCTTAATTCCTACATTCCCTCCCTTACTCTTCGGGGGTTTCCTATCCGTGAGCAAGTTTCCATGTTCTTAATGTATTCCTTAGGGCGGGAATCCGGAAGCATCAGATTGAATGGGAAAGCGTTTGGTAATTCTGGGCTGCGGGTCACAAACAGAAATGCCTCCTGTGTCACAGGGTGGAGGTCTCGGTAGCTGTGACACCGGGAGTTTCCTTATCCACTCATTTGCTGCTGTTTCAGTTGACAACTTCCCTTCCTAATAAAAACTCACTCACACCTTCTGCCTTTGTAGTTCTGGTGTTCACTTTACTAGGTAATAAAGTAGCATGATGCTGCCAGAATACAAGCGTTGCTTTTGGCAAATTAAAGTGCATGTCATTTCTTAATACCGTAGAATGGGGAAATAAAGTACACAAGTCCAAGTTTAAAATTTTAGTACTTTTCCATGCAAATTTGTACACATGTGAGAGGGTGTCCAGTGTGTCTAGCGATTGTTATTTAGAGAGTTGGACCACTATTGTGTGTGGCTGATCATTGTAGTCCCAAATAAGCCTTGTGAAAATGTCATGCCCTATGTAACAGCAGAGAACCGTAAAATAAAATTGCATTTTATAAACCATTTCCTATGGCTTTGCAACATTGGCATACTCCGATTTTAAAGGACTACTATCTGAAGTTTATTGATACCTCCCTTTATCTTCTGTAAAATGTAGTGGATCCCCATACCTTTGCATTGTGATACGCCGTCCAGGGCCGTGAAATTGGCTAACTTCTCAGAGGGGGTGTTTTAGGCATAGGCAGTGCGTGGACCATCTCTTCCTCATGTAAATGGTCTCCAGCTAATGCTCCATGGAGTAAAGTGGACATTTTCAAACTAGCGAAGCTAACTGTGGTTCTGAATGCTTTGGCTGGTGTGGATTGTGCTTCAGTGGATGGCCGGCAGAATGGCAGAGGACAACATACCTTGTTTAGTTGTACCATTGGTGAGTCCACGTAATTTTGTTTTTATAGCATCAAAGTCAAAAGATAATCTGAAAAACCAGCAGTGTAAGATTAATTCTTTATCTCCAAAATGGGACTGCAAAAAGGTTTCATTTGCACTGGATCTGTTTCCTGAGGGGAAATGAAAAGATGGGATTGAATGGGACATGGGGAACTACTCATTTAAATAAGATTATTAGGGCTTTGGTCCACAAAAACCTACATCAGTAAGACCCTTTTACTTTATGAAGTACGAAACATTTTTTGTTAATGAGGGAGAAGTATATCTAAAATTAGAACTTGACACAGGCATCTGAATCCATTGTTCCCTAACAGCTTGCAAACAGAATACTTCAAATTCCACACAAGATGCTGCAAGCCTGAGTGCACGCTGCGGTCTGGACACCGAGTTTGGATCCTTTCCGTCAGAGAGGAAGTCCGTGAATTTCTCTTCCAGGTATATGTTTTATGTTTGAGAGCAAAGAAAACATTGCCGTACTGCCTTTTTCTGAGGCCACTTTAAGAATCACTAAGATGACAGAAAAAGGGAAAAACTCACAAAGATGAAAACAGCAAAAGGAAAATCTAATGAGTCTTCCATTATAAAGCAGTCACTTATTGAATTGTTACTAAATTAACCAAACTACATATTCAGTGGAACATTTATAATCAAGTTTTCTCAGTGTTCTTGTTTTTCATTGTATGGAAATTAAAGAGAAAAACATAATTTAAAATATATGAGGTAAATTTCTACACAAATAGCAGAATTTAATAAAATTAGTAGCACCTGAACCTAATTGTCTGGTTCCAACATTTGAAATCGTTTTGTAATACCAATGACACAAGCTCATTATCATAAAAAAACAACATATTAATACCTCAACTAAACAGGATGGGTCCTCTGTAACATACATGCAAAGACTATAAAGAAAAATTTCAGCCGAAACTGGTTTGGCTCAATGGATAGAGCGTCGGCTTGGGGACTGAAAGGTCCCGGGTTCGATTCCGGTCAAGGGCATGTACCTTGGTTGCGGGCATATCCCCAGTAGGGGGTGTGCAAGAGGCAGCTGATCGATGACTCTCTCTCATCTATGTTTCTAACTCTATCTCCCTTCCTCTCTGTACAAAATTAATAAAATATATTAAAAAGAAAAAAAAAATTTCAGCCCTAACTGGTGTGGCTCAGTGGATAGAGCATGGGCCTGCAGACTCAAGGGTTCCAGGTTCGGTTCCCGTCAAGGGCATGTACCTTGGCTTCGGCCACACCTCCAGTGGGGAATGTGCAGGAGGTGGCTGATTGATGCTTCTAACTCTCTCCCTTTCTCTCTAAAAAATAAATAAAAAATATTTTTTAAAATTTCAGTAGGCATGGGAGCACCATCGTGGGATATTAAAAAGTTACCGCTTGCCCAGCAGGTGTATAGCTCAGCGCTGAGTATCCGATTCCCAGTCAGGACACGTGCTCAGGTTGCAAGCTCGATCCCCAGTAGGGGGCGTGCGGGAGGCAGTGGTTAATTGTGAATTGCCCAGGTATCTGCCTGAAGAGCAGGCTATTTTGGCTCCCTGCTTTAAGAGTTGGCAACTTTTTTGGCAACTTTATAAAGGGCCCAGCCCCTGTGTCTCCGCGAATCCCCCCAGCTCGGCCTCCTCACACAGACGGGGGGTTTGTGGGACTCTGCTGAGAACTCAGAGGGGGAGGGGACACCCTCCCAGGTGGGGGGCGGGGTGGTCTACATTTGGGGATGGAGGGAAGGTTTAAAGCCTTTTGGAGATAGAGTGTTTACAGAAACTTTACATCTGTCTTGTATTGTAGTTAGAACATTTGACCGTTTTTTTGTTGTTTGTTTTTTACCGTTTTTTCTTTAAAATATCACGTAGGAATTACGTATTCACAAAGCTCTCTGCACCCCTATGTTCATTCCAGCATCATTCTCGGCGGCCTGCGGTGGAGACGGGATAAAGATGTGGTCCGTGTCCACACGGAACACCATCCGCCGTAAGAAGGGATGGAATCACCGTCTACAACAACACGAGTAACCTTGAGGGTGTTACACGCAGTGAAATAAGTCAGAAAAAGCGAAGGGCCACCTGTGGGATCTAAAACAAGCTCGTGAGCAGAGCGGCGGTGGTCGCCGGAGCGGGTAGGAGGAGAAGGGGGCCCTAAGGTGAGGCACAGCAGATCTGACGACGTGAGCACACAGGCCGCATACAGGTCTAGCTGTTCATGTTGGCCAATGTCACCCCAATAATTTTAATTAAAATAATTAGTTTTTAGTAAAATGTTTGGTGGGGACTTTAAAGATTTATAAAATTGATTTTGAGAGAGAGAAACATCGATTGATGGCCTCCTGCATGTGCCCGGACCAGGGATTGAACCTGTAATTCAGGTATGTGCCAGGATTGGGAATTAAACTGTCCTGGTTCATAGGATGATGCTCAGCTGAGCCACACCGGCCCGGCCAGATCAGTGCTTTTATAAACTTATCCACAGTTAGTGGATAGTGAGTCAAAGCCTTTTTTTTTTTTTTTAAGTGAAATAGAGTGGGAAATACATGCGTGTCAATAGGATGACTTCTGAGAAATCAGGTTTTCTATATGTGAGGAGCAGATTGTGAGGTGGAATAGGTTTCAGGTGAGTGAAAGCCATTTCCTCCCAGTCTGTCCCGAGCTTGCCTGTTTGACGCGAGGGAGGGATGTCAGTTTCTAACGGGGCACGAGGGTCCCCCACTGCGGGGAGCTGGGCCCTGGGACACGCAATGCGCTGTCGGAAAAAGAGGGAGTGTCTTCAGAGCGATCCTCATCCTACATCCCTCCCTCCCTCCCTCCCCTTGTTAAGTAGATTGAGAGCCTCTTAGGAGCCATGGATGGTGCCGGGTACTAGCACTTGTAACTACAGCGCCTAGTGTCTCAGCTTCAGTTTTCTTAAAAGATGAGCACCTCTCCTGCCCGGGAGCCCCAGTGCAGGGCTGTCCTGCGTGTGTGTGGGGAGCTGGGGGGGATCCGGGGTGGGAAAGAAGTGAGGAGCGAGTCGGCCTCATTTCAGGATCGGAAAGTTCAGGTGAAGTGAAGCCAGCGCTGTGGATAAGAGAGCCAGCCACACTTCCAGCAGACCTATTGCCCTAGATTTTCAAGGACAAACACAAAAGGAAAGTGACAGTGTAACTTGGGAACGCAGAGTTAAAAGGGACGAAACTATTAGGCAGCGGTCTCGCTCCTAATTAGCCTTCTCTGGTGGAACAGACCGGAGGCGGCGGAGAGACATGCAGAGCCTGTTTCTCAAGAGCCACCTGGTCATCGCTCCAGCAGCCTCCGAGGCCCTGCGGGCTCGCTCAAAGGTGCTAGGGTGCTGTGTGACAAGTGCCCGTGGCTGTGGCCGCTGGCTAGGACCTGGGACTTGGAAGAGTAAGGGCTGAAGTGCAGATTGGTCAGGCGAGAGAAAACATTCTCCTGCTGCCCGCGAAGGTGGAAAGCGGAGTGGGGAGACGTGGGGAGTGAGTGAGGTTTCCTCTCTGGGGGGTCCAAACCCGCCATTGGTTCCTTTCGCCGCTGACTAGAGATATACAGGATGTCCCCCCAAATGTATACACACTTGGAATACCTACTAATTCCAATGGAGTTAAGCATGAAAAGAAAGGAAAAACCATGGAGCTGTCATCTGTTAAAAGTGCGGGCACAAAGCCGGTAGTCAGACATTCCCCAAGGGGTACCGGATTAGAGAGGGCGCAGGCCGGACTGAGGGCCCTGTGCATGAATTTCATGCACCGGGCCTCTAGACTTATTTTACTTAGCATCATGTCCTCCAGGCTCATCCAGGATGTTGCAAATGGCAGGACTTCCTCTCTCTTAGGGCCAAAAAATACCCCACTGCAGGTAGATACCACCACTTTCCCACCGACCTGTTCACCACCAACCCTTGGCTTGTTTCTGTATCTTAGCTGGTATGAATGTTATGTCATGAGCTCAGGAGGGCAGACACTCCCCGTTTTCTTCCATTCCCCTGGAGGCGCCATTCTTTCAACGCTGGCATAATTGTCAGATTTAAGCATCCAACAACTGAGTGCGGGTTCTCTGAAGAGACTAAGTATTAATAGGACAGGCCTTCAATTAAGGCCTTGGCCGCTGCAGAGCTGGAGGGTAATTGGTGCCAGGCTCCCTGTGGGACCTGCCAGCCCAGGAGGAGGGACTGTTGGCCACTTTGGACCTGAGGTAATTTCAAACGGGCACACGTTTCCATTTTCCTCTTCGTCCCATCTGCTCTCTGTGATCAGTTTTTCATGTGGTTCAATTACTCAGATCTCAGGGGATGGGGAAGGGTTCATAAGGAAAGAACCAACACATCCACATATTTTGTATGGCATACGATATCTAGGAGATATGACACCCTGTTTACTAGTACAGGTCCGGGTTAGCCATTGAAATAATTCTGTGATGAAGGCATGGATGCCTGGTAAGAAGAGTGATGAAAAATGGAGAAATGGTTACTAAAATTTTAGCAGTGAACCTTCTTGAAATACCACCTTCAAGGAAATGGCTGGTTTCCTTTTCTTGTTGAACCTGGGGAAACATTCCAGCTTCAAGGAGGCCTGGTTATTTATTTTCTTGTTCATCATAACAATTCCCTTTATCAGCGAGAATCCTCAAGTATTCTGCTTTGCATAATATACTCTAGGCATAATATACTTTTCCATTTTCTTTCTAAAAACATCTGAAATAGATGACAATTTCTGGACTAAAATCTTGAGTTCTTGGGATGTGACTTTGTATATCGGTTTATTCCAGCAAGTGGGTCTGTTGTCTGATAGAGATTTGTGGATTGACCCTACATCTTGCAGTGTTAGTTTCACAGGTTTATCAACTGGAAAAAAAGCATATGGATCTAGAAATAACTAGCATTTTAGAAAGAGTAACAAATGCTCTATCCTATATAATAAAAGCCTAATATGCTAAGTGTTTGGTCGTCAGGTTGGCTATTCAACCAATCAAAGCTTAATATGCTAATGATATGCTAAGGCCACTCAATGGCTTGCTATGAAGTACACTGACTATAAGGGGGCAGATGGTCAATGCAGGAGCTGCCCCCTGGTGGTCAGTGCGCTCCCACAGGGAGCCAGGCTCAGTGGCAGTACTTGGGAACTAGTTTTGAGACTTGACCAGGCGGGACTGATACTTTATTCCTAACAACCGCTGTCTCTGCAGTGGGAAATGTGCTGTGTCCTACTTGCACCAGCTCTGGTTGAACCAAAATAGCACTACACACCCATTATTAGCAGGCTTTACTCAGCACCATCCACACCCGGCTCCGGAGCTAAGATGCACAGGACTGCAATGCGAAGCAGCACACACTGCCTTGGGAAGTGCAGTCCCAGCTGAAGCGGCCATCGGACTGCATTTTAGTAAGAGCTGATGGAGTCTAGCTTGTGTTCACACCCGGGGCGAGGAGGCCGAAGGTCCTAGTTTCTTGGAAAGCTTGCCGAGCCGCGAGCTCAGCGGGGCCACAGGGAGGAGGGCAGCTCCCGCTGATTTCCCTGCACAAGGCCTCCCGTTCCCGGGATGGAGGCCGAAGGCTCCGCGGGCCTGGCACAGGGAGGGGAGCCCCATCGGCCTGGACGCACGCTCCCCAGGGGTGGGCGCCGCCTCCTCCGGGGAGCCGGGTCCTCGCCCTTCGATTTGGTTTTTGGGTCATTCCCTGGAGCACCCAGGGCCAGGCGCCCTCCCGTGCAGGGCGGGGTCCGGGCGGTCCCCGCAGCTCCTTTAGGGAAACGGATCCCAACCTGCGCGGGGCCTCAGCGAGGGAGGAGGCCGGACGTGCCTTCGCGGGCTGCTCCCAGGCGGCCGCCTCCCTCGCGGCGGTCACCCGGGGACAGCGGTCACCCGGGGACAGAGGCGAGGGCCGGCCGGGTCAAGCAGGGACGTCGCGGGCCCCGTCCGGACAGGCGCCGGCGGGCCGGAAGGGGCGGGCGGAGGGACGGCCAGGGGGCGGGGCACTGGCGCGGGGCGGGGCGAGCCGGGTCCTCCCGGCATGCCGCGCGGCACGCGGCTTCCGCTAGTGGGCGGTGCGGGCGGCGGCGGCGGCCGGAAGTGGGCTCGGCCGGCCTCTGGGAGCGCCGCCTGCACTTCCGGGCCTGGAGTCCGGCTCCAGAGTTCCTGTAGGCGGCGCGGGAGGAACAATCGGTGTGAGGGGCCGGGCCGGGCGGATCCCTCCGGCCCGATGTGAGCGGCTGGCGCCCCGAACCCCCGTCCGGCGAGGCTGCCCGCGGCGGGCCGGTGCCCGGGACCATGAGGCAGTGGCTGCTCCTCCTGACCAGCGTGGTGCCGCTGGCGCTGGCGCCGCCACCTCCGGGCCCGCCGGGCCCGGGCTCCCCGCCGCGGCTCGGTAAGAGCGGAGTCGGCCGGGCCGGGCCGGGGGCTGCTCCGGGGAAGCGCCGGCGCCGGGGCAGGCGGAGGGCGGTGCGGGCGGCTCGGCGCTCGGGGCCCGCGAGGCGGCTGGTCCGTGGGCGGGAAGGGGGCCGCAGGCGGCTCGGGGGACCGCGGCCGGGGGATAGCTCGGGGGAGGGGCCGGCCGGGGGCCGGCTGGCGTCTGGAGGGGTTCCGTTAGCGCTGCTCCCGCGGAAGCCTGGCGGGAAGCCGGGGCGGACACTCACGTTGGCTTCACTTTGGGACCCGCGGGAGCGTGTACTTGGTTCAAATGGAACCTCCCGGAGGTGCGGGGCTGGGGACCCACCTGCCGAGTCCTCTCTGCCGCCGCCGCTGCCGCGGAGGCCTCCCGGCCGGTCAGGGAGCGGGCAGGCGGCCCACGCGCTCAGTTTGAGCCCAGAAAGCAGGGGGTCCTTGTTCAGATGGCCTACGACAGTGGTCGGCAGACTGCGGCTCTTTGGCCCCTTGAGTGTACCTCGATCAGATTGAGGATGTTGTTAGCAGAGGCCAGCTTAGGAGGACCCTCCTTAAGTTGATAACAATGGACCCACCTATGTAGTTTACGTTTAAAAAGTCTGGCTCTCCAAAGAAATGTCAGTCGTTGTCCTGCTGATGTTTGGCTCTGTGGACTAATGAGTTGCCGACCGCTGCCCTACAAGATTGGGTTTTAAGGATGGTGGCCATCACAGGCGGGCAGTGGATAGCAGGCTCCTAGGCTGCCCCCAGCAGAGGAAAGCCGTGTGTTTTTGTGTGCAAAGGGCAGAACCCTGGGGCCAGGAAAAGGCATGTGTGTGTGTGTCTCCCCCCCTTCCCCCTTTTACTCAACGGGCATTTGAGGAGCACCTCCTGGATGTTGGCTTATGTGTGGCTTCGGAACCCCAAGGTCGGACAACATCCGTCTCCGCACACTAGGTTGTAAGCAGACATTCTGGAACGGCCTGGAAGACAGCAGAGGACACACCTGACAGACGGTGTACCTCGGGGGGAACGGAAGCCAGCCTGGGAGGGCGAGGCGGGCTCCTTGGAGGGTTAGTGGGTCCGGAGGGAAAGTCAGGACGCTCCTGTGGGGCACTGCGGTGGTTGGCATTAACCTGAGGGCCCTGCCTCGCGTTTTACAAGCAGCAGCAGGAGAAATGAGCCCGGTGTAGTGAGCGGTCAGGGTCCCACGGTGATAAATATGTCTTGTGGGTATTTTTTCTTTTGAAGAGCATTGATTTCTGTGTGCTTTTAATGGCTCAGGATATAATTTGGTGCTTACTTTAACCCCACCATTATTTAGGTTGAATTGGTCAAGACCAATAAATAGTTTCATAATTAAAGAGCGTGGTTTATTGTTTATTGGCTGACTTGCCCTTTACCTGTTACCGCAGCTGCCGCTCTGAAGCTGGGGTTTGAATCCCGGCTCTGGAGGACTCAGTCCCCCGGAATGATTTCGGTGGAACTGTTAGGAATTGCGTAACTTCGGGAAGTTCTGAGTCATGCGAGCCTAGTCATGAGCGTATCTGGGAGAAGTTGCAGCTGGGTGTATAAGTCTCACTTTGATTTCAAAAGTGGTTTCTCTTTGTGTTACTTTTAATAAAAAGAGGATGTCGTGGGCGGAAAGAAAAAAATGTAGGTCACGGGTGAGAGGTGGAAGCTGTGCCTGCAGCGTGATTTAGAGATTTAGAAACGTCCTGAAGTTTCTGTGCGGGACCCTCCGCCTCGCGCTGCCTGTCTCCTGACTGTCAGCACCATTTCGCTCAGTGCTTGGGCACCTGGCGCTCTCTCGATGTTAATTCTGCTTTCAGCCTGCATTCTTTCAACCCAAACACATAAGCACCCTCACTGTTCCAGGGGAGACTTAAAGCAGCCCTGCTGTGTAGCCGTCAGAGAAGAGCTGTGTTCCTAGAACAGAAGGAGGAGGCGAGTGTACAGAGCCATGGTGGGGAAGGAGAGTCCTGCCCCCCCAGGGTTTTCCAGAACCCTGAGTGGAGGTGTCCTTGCAGGCAGGTGTGGTGGATTCGGGTTCTTCACCATTTCCTGCTTATAGAGATGGTGAGTGTTGTAGTGGGAAGTATAACTTGGGGAAAGTATGAGGAAGGGGCCGGCAGGCTTCAGGGAGGTAGGGGATAGGGGAGTGAAAGGAAGTGCTTCTTCCTGTATCCCCTTAGTTCTTGGCCTAAAACCAAGCAAGGCCATGGCTGTCTTCCTCCCAACACCTCCCTCTCTCTCTCTCTCTCTCTCTCTCTCTTTCTCTCTCCCCCCCCCCCCTTTAACTTGTGTAAGTTCTGACAGATCTCTTCTGCTGCTTTGGTTTTGCTTACTATTTGGCTATAATGCTATTTCCAACGTAGACTTGTTCTCTGAGGTTTCGCTCATGTATCCGTCTGTCACGTGATGCTCCTCCTCCGTATTCACAGGCGCTTCGCTTATAACAGCCCAGAATTACTTTGGTAAACTTGGACTCACCCACTCGTCCTGCGGGCACGGGTGCTGAGAGCAGCAGGTTCGCGTGTCTTCTGCACAAGCAGAACCAGCGCTGGCAGCAGCCCTGGCGTTCTCTTGTCTTTTCCACCAGGACCCTCAGCTGGCGGCATCGCAGTGTCATTGGGGGACACATTGCAGAGCAGCGGGGACCAGCAGGTGCCGCAGGGTCTGTGCTTGCAAGTTGTATTCCCTTCCAGGAGATGCAGTTTATTGCAAAAAGAAAAGAGGAATGAAGTAAAAAGTTTACAAGTGTTCCCTGACTCTTCTCATTCAACATTAGTCAGTTTGGTCTTTAAAGTGTTGACTGTGGACAGGATGAAAGGAAGATGGGTATCTATGTCATTGTACCAGAGTAAATGGCCATAAAAGCTTGTCCCAGAAGTGAACAGCTCAAGCATCTGAGATGGTGGAGTGGAAGGCTTATTTATCAAGGCTTCTGAAGCCACTTCACATGCACACCCAGAAAGCCCGTGCTCAGGCTGAGGCCCCGCGTCCTCCTCACTCGGGGCAGATGGCGGAGAAACAGTATCTGCTGCTTCTCACCACGGATGTCGTGTGGAAAGTCTTACAGAGCAGCTGTGCTCGCCCCCCACCTAAAATCACTATGACTTATCAGCGACACAATTGCAAACATATGATGATCTGTCGATGCAAAAAAGTCCTGTGTAAAGCAGTGTAATTGCAAACTACATATAAGGTATGAGGTACAATATGGAACTAAGAATCTTTCAGCATCCAGCTGGCCTCTCATGTGCCTGGTGGGGAGTTGAGGGGAGGGTTCACGCTCTGCACCTGGGTTGCTCAGCAGTTTATAGCCGATTTCCCGACCTCAGCCTGTTCCCCTCTAGCCACTCCACACTGCCGTTACAGTGAACGTTCTGACGCACAGCTGCTGCCCTGTCCAAAGACCAAATCCCTCATTTAGCTCCGTGGCCGGTCATGGCCAGTACCTGCTGCCCCTGCAGCCTCGCCTCCTCACGCCCCGTGTGGTCAGCATGCAGCCCAAGCTCTTTCATTGCTGAGTGTCCGTCTGTGTTTCCCGTAGACCTCGGCAGGCGTTATGCCTCTGCTAGAACCTTCTCCTTCCTGCTCCTCGCGGCTTCCTCCTCATCCCGTGTTCTCAGCTTCCATGTTCCCCGGGAGAGGGCCCTGGGCCCCCAGGAGGGCTCCTGCTCCTGCTGGGTCCTCCCCTGACTTCCTGTCACTTCTCCTTGGCGCTTGACACACTTAAACCAGTTTTTGTGTCGTGGTCTTTCCGCCAGTGTCGAAATATTGGAAACGGATTTTCTTTCTCCGTTACAGCCCTAGTTCCGGAAGGCGGCGGCTCTCCACACGGAGCGAAGGAGTGACCAGGTGGAGTCTGGTGGGATGGGAGGAAGTGAATGCGGAAAGTGCATGGAGAAAGGAGGGTTGGGGCGGAAAAGACAGAAACAGTGAGGAAGGGGAGGGGCTCTGCGAGCAGGGAGAGGATGGCCGTCACGGGGCTCAGAGTGCTGAGTGGCCACAGTGAGTGCACTGGGAGATTTGGCTTGTCAGGTGGGGAATATAACAGCTGAGGAGCTGCAGGAGGCCGAGGCGCCCCTGGAGGAGCGGGGGGAGGGAAGCGCAGTGAAACGCGGGTCTGGGAGGTCGCTGCTGCGCGGGGCCAGGCGCTGGGGCAGTTGGTGGGACGAGGCGGTGCCTTTGCCATGCTGTTGGAGTGGCTCCGGGCTTCCGGTTGGAGCAGCTAGTTATTGTAAGAGGAGGAATTACAATGGAAACATAGTAACGTTTTTACATGCTTTAGCAAGCTACATTTAAAAGTGCTTTTTATAGAGAAAATACCAAAGATAACCAGTGATGATACCATGTTGCTATTTTTTTGTAGGCCTGTTTTTATACATAGTTAAGGTCATGCAGTATGAAGAGGACTTTTTAAAATGCATCTTTAATATTATAGCATAAACATTTCTCCATGTTCCAAAAACCTGTTTTTAAGAGTATTTTCCATTTTTTTAAAGAGTATATTTTAAACAGCATTTATATATTTTTAAGTGTTTTTACCGATTTGAGAGAGAGGAACGGGTCAGCTGCTGCCTACTGGGGATGGAGCCCACACCCCAGCGGTGTGCCCTGCCTGGGAATGGGGCCAGCGCCCTCCGGTGCATGGGGTGACGCTCAGCCAGCTGAGCCACGCCGCTTGTAAAGGATTGCATGTTGTTGTTGTTGTTTGGAAGTCCCATGACTTGTCCTGGCTGGTGGGGCTCAGTCGGCGTGCCCTCCATACTCCAAGAGGTGTCTGGTTCGTCCCCAGGCCACAGACCCTGGCTGCAGGTGCCATCCCGGGTGGGGCACAGGTGGGACATAACCAGTGGATGTTTCTCTCACATCGGCCTTCTCTTCCTCTCGCCCCCCCCCCCCAAGATCAGTTAAATAAATAAAGGAGGTGACTTATCTGTTGCCCAGTTATTACCTTGTTTTGATTTTGTTTATAAAAATAAAGGCTGAATAATGAACATCTTTGTGTTTAAAATTTTTTTCTTTGATTTATTTCCTTAGTTTAGTTCAGTAGCGGTTCTCAAACTTGGGTATCGGTCAGTATGGCCTGGGAGGCAGGTTAGACACAGATTGCTGAGCCCCACCCTCAGAACGTCTGGGTGAAAACTGGCCTTTTAACAAGTTCCCGAGTGATGCTGCTGCCGCTGGTGCAGGAGCCCTGTGGGCGCGCTGGCCTCTGGCATTGACAGTGAACCCAGACTGAGGTTGAGTTTCTCATCAGGAGGAGTGATTATGATCTTGAATGAAACTGTGTTCATGTACCAGCCTGTCTGTATCAGGAAGTTGAAGAGAGAGGAATTGTATCAGTCCCTCAGCAGTGAGAATTTGTGCCATTTGTGGAATGGGAGTGCTGGTTTGTGCAAGTTCTGCGCTGGGAATGGTGAGGTAGGCTTCCTTTTTTGGCTGTTTTACAATCTGTCTGTGAGATAAAACAGATACAACTCAAAAGCGCTGGGGAAAGTAACAAACACAGGGCTTCAGAGTTCAGAGGGACACGTTTGGTGGTTGGCTTGTTAAAATGCAGGAGACCTGGAAATAGAAGGTCCCAGAAGAGCGAGGCTATCTTTAAGAAGCTTAAACAGGATGGCATTAGGAAAGCGTGGGGGTTTCAGCCAGGCAGGCCCAAGTGCCAGGCCCGGTCTGCTCCATTAGCGGTGGTCACTCTTCTCCCTGAGTCGCCGTGGCCCTCTGTGAGGGGATAAAGCCTCGGGGTGTTCGTGGAGAGAACATAAGACGCCAGTGGTGTCTTGTAGGACACGCTCAGCCATCGTGGAGCAAATGGCGGGCTTCCTGAAGGTTTTCGTGGTGCTGCTCACCTTCATAACCAACAGCCACCCACAGGCACAGAGGTGATGGTGCCTCCTCACACAGCTCTTTGGGTTAAATGTTAACAGAAAAGGGGGCACCCAGCAAGTGTGACATTGCTGCTACTTTGTGGTCATCTTGCGGTAGACTGTGGAGTGGCCCGGAGTGAATTTCCTAGGACCTTCCAGCAGCCTGCCTACCCTGCTGTCCCCAGGGACGCTGGGCGGAGGCATTGTCCTCTCTGATCACATTATAAGCTCCCTTTCCGCTCCGGCTGCTGTCAGTCCACGGGCTGACTGGTATTTGCTGGTGCGTTTCTCCCCACCCGAGCTGAGGGCTGCGGTAGGTGAGGACTCAGTCTGCTTCAGGCTGCGGTACTCACCCGCGCAGTGGAGGCGGGGCCTAGGAAGCTGAGGGGAGGAAGGAGAGAGTGGGTGGATTCTGTTCTCCCATGGTTTTGTGAGCATATTTAACCTCAGTGGCACTTCACTTGTATTTTTAGCTCGTGCTCTATTTTGAGGACACCCTAAGTCCAGTGGAATGATTTTGTTTCTGCAGTGATATTTGTTGAGAAAAAAGGAGAGCATCAGCTAAAATATTTTTAGACAGTTTCTACAGAGACTTTGTAAGTCACCAAAATTGTACTCCAGAAATTCTCTTGACTTTGGAAGAGGCAGCAGAGTGGCTGTGATGACAAGTGACTGACAGCGCAGACATACTTTACGTTGTTACTCTTGCTCTGATCAGACAGACATTGTTGTGCTGTTTTTTTTGGTAGCAGTGCTCTTTGCTTTCCTTGGGCTCCAAGTCAGTCTGGTAAAATAATGGATGTTGCTCTTTCCCAGGGATTAGTTTGGTTTTATTACTTCTGCTCTGGTGTCCCCTGGACTGATGATCTGTATTTGTAGAGGCAGCAGTCACAGAGATAGTACTATTTCTTTTTTAAACATTTTTTATTGATTTTGTACAGAGAGGAAGGGAGAGAGAGAGTTAGAAACATCGATGAGAGAGAGAGTCATCGATCAGCTGTCTCCTGCACACCCCCTACTGGGGATATGTCCACAACCAAGGTACATGCCCTTGACCGGAATTGAACCCAGGACCTTTCAGTCCCCAAGCCGACGCTCTATCCATTGAGCCAAACTGGTTTCGGCGATAGTACCACTTCTTGTTCGCTAATTTGTAACGTGTGACTTTCTGTAAAACAGTTACTTTCCAGTTTCGGTTTGCTCATTAATACCTTGGTGGCTCTTGCTTCCCATCAACTGATAAGAAGCTGATACAGCTCCGATTGGCAATGGGCGGGTTGAGTTGGCTGCCTTGATCTTAGGATTCTAAACATACAAGCCAGAAACACCTTTAATTTAGAAGCTAGGTCATTGCAGAATATGATACTCTAAGATACCAAAATTACCACTACTGATATGAACAGGACTCACGCTCAGATTTCTCATTATCACAAACACCTCTCCGCGGTCTGTTTGACCTGGGACCTAAAAAGGTTCCCACGTTGGCTTGTTTGCCATAGTCTGGTCTGGGAGGTGTCGCCCCTCCCTTCTTTCTCATGCTATTTATTTCCTGAAGACATTGGCTCATTTGTTCTGCCGGAATTCTAGCATTCTGGGTGTGGCTGATTGCTTGCTGAGGTTATTTAATTTGGCAACATCAACATTTATGTCTTCAAAACTAGAAGTTAGATCTTGGTAAGATTCAGGTTCCGTTTGTGTGTTTTTTGTAAGAATACTTCATAACTTGTGCACTGGGCACTTCATAACGTGGTATGTTAGGAAGACTCTCGTTTTAGTAATATTACAATTGATTAGTAGGTTTAGGTGTTAATAACTTTTTTGTCTTTATTTCAGAAAAGCTTGATTCTTTGCTCTCAGACTACGATATCCTCTCTTTATCCAGTATACAGCAGCACTCAGTCAGAAAGAGAGACCTACAGGCATCAACACATTTAGAAACACTGCTGACGTTTTCAGCATTAAAAAGGTAATTTGAATTATTCATAGAAAATGTTGGGGCAAGGGACACTTGGTTTGGCAAAAACTGAAAAATAAGTTGTTTTTTCCGCCAAAGGTTATTTATTTTTTCAACTATAGTTGATACACAATATGCTGTTAGTTTCAGGTATATAAGGGTAGCTTGGGAAGTTACATTTTTAAAGGTTTGTAACTAGTATAATTAGTCTGTCAGATTATTACACTGCATATTGCCTATTCTAAAATTTACACTGATGATTATTTTAAAAAAGTAAATAGGTATCCCCAAAGTGTCAGTGATGGTAATATTATAATATGGTTATTGAATTCTAACAAAGAATTTTAATTGACTGTGAATAGAACCCACTAAGTCACACTGGCTAGGAGTGGTGATGGATTTAACTAGACTTATTGTGATGATCTTTTTGTGATATATACAAAAAAATAGAAAATGTTAATTCAGATATTAACATCAGTTTGTGGTTACTGTAAATCCTTAAAAGTCAGAAAGATAAATGAAAATTATAAAAGAATTCTGTAAGTACATGACTTCACATAATTTTGGGAGGATAGAGTAACACATAGATTCTGACTGATACCTTGTGTGGGAGGCTTTATAGCTGAAAGTTGAAGATTGGAAACTCAAAAAATAGGGATTTTATATTAGCTGGCCCTTATCTTTATAATAGAGCAGATTAGTAATGTAGAAAATGAAGAGCACATGCCGGGACTGGTGTGGCTCAGTGGATAGAGCGTCGGCCTGCAGACTGAAGGGTCCCGGGTTGGATTCCGGTCAAGGGCATGTACATTGGTTGCGGGCACATCCCCAGTAGGGGGTGTGCAAGAGGCAGCTGGTCGGTGTTTCTCTCTCATCGATGTTTCTAACTCTCTGTCCCTCTCAATTCCTCTCTGTGTAAAATCAGTAAAGTATATTAAAAGAAAAGAAAAAAAAAGAAAATGAAGAGCACAATTCCAGTGATTTTTCTGGAAAGAATATTAGTAAAAGCAACGTGGAGACTGCTGGAGAGCTCTAAAATGACATGATAAGGCATTTATAATAAGTTCTCAGCATAACTGACAGTGGAAACACACATACCTGTGAATGTGTGCGAAGCTATGCTTTAGGATAGCAGAAGATGTCCCAAGGTTTTCTGCAATAATGTGCTATTGTCTCTCTTGTGACCACAAACAAACTAAAATTGCCTTGTTATGCTCAAAAATGTTAAACATATTTGTTGCCATGGAGACAATCTCAGCCTAGATTCTTGCAGTTTAGACTTATGCAGACCCATAGGAAGTAACAGTTCATATTTTCACACCACAGCTGACAAAGTTGGTTCCTGTGGCTAAGATGAAAAACACCTTTATTTTTTTTATGTTCATGGGCATACTGAAAGGACTCTGTAAATAACAAGTGGAAAATTCTATGCCTAATTCTAAAATCAAAACTGAAGCTCGTAGAAAACAAAAGAATATTAAGCCAACTAAAGAACTGCAGTGTGTATTTTAATGTCTGTGTTGTTTTTGCCTTGTATTTATTTTCCTCGTGGTATTGTGGATTAATTTTTTCAAGATCTTTTTAGAAGGAGAATAAATACAGAAAAGCAGCATCTATTAATTTTACACAGCAATAACCTTAGGTTGATTGCTAGAGGCAGCATAGTACAGGCTTCTGAAATGAGCCAAATTCAACTTTCAGTTTTGCCATTTACCAGCTGCATAACCTCCAATATATTGATTAACTTCTAAGTCTCAATTTTCACTGTGCGAAGTGGATATAACATGTACAGAGCATCTAGGACAGAGTGGGTGTTCAATAAATAGTATCCAATAATATCAGTTTTTAATAAGTTTTTAGGACAAGCAGGACTTGGACTTACACGATACTATCCAGATGTGTGTTTCCTTATTCTTCAGCCTCCAGAGAAGATGAATGCCCAAGCTGTTTGCGTCTTCTTTCCCAGGTCTAGGTTCTCCTGGCTGCCAGACCCTTACACTAAAGAGATGAGTCTGTGTTTGCAGGGGGTACAGTGCTCTACGCACCTAGTAAAACAGTAGTGAAGACTCGCATGGCTTTTTAATGTCAACTTCTCTGTCAACTTCTTTTTTAAGGAGTTTAATTAAAAGAAAATTGGGCTTTCATTTTGTGTTCTTAGGGTAAAATATGGATGCATTTTTTTCTGCAGGCATTTTAAGTTATACCTGACGTCAAGTACAGAACGCTTTTCCCAAAATTTCAAAGTGGTGGTGGTCGATGGTAAGAATGAGAGCGAGTACAGCGTCAAGTGGCAAGACTTCTTCAGCGGCCACGTGGTCGGTGAGTGGGGAGCTTGCTTGCCTTTGTGCCTGGGTGGGAGGGTCCGGTCTAATTGACTGAGTATTTATATTCTTTTCTTGGGGCTGGGGGAGGAGGACCAAACTGCTGTTCTTTGTTTTATCTGAACCATCTACTTTGGAAGCAGAGACATTCCAACAGGAGGATATGGGTATTACCAGCTGGCACACTAGCTGGCCACTTGGATGATTGAAATGAGTTTCCTCTCAAGTGATTTCACCTTTTCTTTAGACTTCCCTTGAGATTTTAAACAGAGGATTTAGGAGATAAAATAATTGACTTTGTAATCCTGTTTTATATTTAAGAAAATATATCCAACTAGCAATTGTCATTTACTTCAGAAACAAACGGCACTGAAATCGTCAAATAGAGTTCAAGACCTCTGTTTCAAATTTGTTTTCTGCCTCCTCTTAGTTTTCTTCCTTCCTTCCTTTCTCTTTCTCTTTCTTTCTTTCTTTCTTTCTTTCTTTTTTTTTTTTTTAAATATATTTTTATTGATTTGTTACAGAGAGGAAGGGAGAGAGATAGAGAGCTAGAAACGTCGATGAGAGAGAAATGCCGACCAGCTGCGAATGTACTACATGCCCCTGACCGGAATCGAACCTGGGACCTTTCAGTCCGCAGACCGACGCTCTACCACTGAGCCAAACCGGTTTCGGCTCTTTCTTTCTTTCTAACCCAAAGTAGGCAGGTTATTCCGGGAGGAAATGCAGGTTGGTTTTGTTGGGTAACAGACTAGATCGTTCTCACTCAGCAGCTGGAGGCCGGGAGAGGTTTCGGTTGACTGGACAGAGCCCCTGCTGAGGCGGGTCTGCTCCGCTTCGGGGGCTTTTCCCGGTGTGCAGTGTCTGGGCAGATTCACTCTGATGAAGGGCTTTGTTGAGTTTTAATGGCAGTGGGGCATAGTTTATTTTTTTATGTAAGTATTTTATAATAATGAAAATTTTTTTTCTCTTAAGGTGAGCCTGACTCTAGGGTTCTAGCCCACATAGGAGATGACGATATTACAATAAGGATCAACACAGATGAGGCAGAATATAATATAGAGGTAAATCTGACATGAGTTTTTTCTTAGCATGTATCTTTTTTTCTTCTTCAAATGTCTATTTTTATTATATTTACTGGAATAACACTGGTTAATAGCATACATTTCAGGAGTACATTATAATACGGCATTTGCACACTCAGTTGTATGCTCACCCCTGAAGTCAGATCTCCTTCCCACACCTTGTATTTGACCCCCTTTGCTCTCTTGGTCCTCCC
The DNA here is from genome assembly GCF_014108245.1 of Pipistrellus kuhlii. NCBI lineage: Eukaryota > Metazoa > Chordata > Mammalia > Chiroptera > Vespertilionidae > Pipistrellus > Pipistrellus kuhlii. The sequence continues at coordinate 90,569 of NW_023425419.1, read as the reverse complement.
CTCACCCCTTCCCACCTGGTAACCACCTGGCTGTTGTCTTCGTTTGTCTTCGTTTGTTGCTTTTTGTTTCATATCCCATATATGAGTGAAATCGTATGGTTCTTGTCATTTTTCTCTCTGACTTCACTTAATTATCTCTGATTTTTATTTATTTTTATTTTTTTATTTTTTATTTTAAAAATATATTTTGTTGATTTTTTTTTACAGAGAGAAAGGTAGGGGACAGAGAGCTAGAAACATAGATGAGAGAGAAACATGGACCAGCTGCCTCCTGCACATCCCCTACCGGGGATGTGCCCGCAACCAATGTACATGCCCTTGACCGGAATCGAACTCGGGACCTTTCAGTCCGCAGGCCGACGCTCTATCCACTGAGCCAAACTGGTTTGGGCTTATCTCTGATTTTTAAAAAGTCGTTTCTCAGTTGTTGTAAGAAGACAAAGGTCTATAATTATACTTCTTTCCTTGTGTTTAAAGTTTTTTAATATGGAAAGTAGATGATGTCTTAAAGAAGGTGATATTTTTTACAAATGACTAAGAAGCACTGTATTTCTAATACCATAATTGAGTGAAGGTCACCTGTGGGTGGGTAATAGAAAGAGAAACTTCCTTCCCTCCCACTCACTGTTTCCTTATTCTTACTCTCATAACCCTGTTACAGAGCCCACCTTCTCAAGGATGAAGGAGAAGTCCTATTTGCCCATTTCTCCTTTTCTCCTTTTTTTCTCCTAGATGCTCTGGAAATGCAAGATCAGTAAAGGCTAATAGTTGGTAGTCTGAGGGGTTAAAGAGGAATTAGGACACTCGGGCCCCTCTTTCATTAACGTCCTCGTGGTAGAACCAGGCTGTTCTGGTCCCATTTGTGGGGGACACGGAGCCTGTGTCAGGTGTTAGTCTGGGAAATGACCTTTGCCCCAGATGGCGGGTCCAAGTTATCCTGTGTTCCTAAGAAATGAGAGTACTCTGCGTAGTGGTGATATCACCAAAACAGAACACCTGTGGGGAAACTATCATTAAATTGGTTAAAATGGAAGGTTCAAGTGTATTTCAGTGCTGGTAATCCATGCATAGTTAAAAAAGCTCTTCATGAGTTTTTTTCTTCTTTCCAATTTAGGGTCCATTTAGTAATGGTTATTATAGGATTCAGCACTCTTAGAAATGGTGATAATAGGATTTGCTTTTAGTACTAGTAATAATAACTACCTTCATTTTGATGTCTTTATATGTAACTGGATTCATTATTTTACATTATCTTCAGAATAGGTGTTACCACTGCTTTACCCAATGAGGACAGTTATGCTCAGATATGTTGACATCTCCAAGGCAAGTGGTGGGGGACAGCTGAGGTTTGAACCTGGGTATATCTGATCCCGAAGCCTGCTGTCTTTTTCTCTGCGATTGGGGCTGCAATATGAAACTATTAATATGAATTTAGAAATGTTTGTGCCCAAAGAAAAAAAATGTCCTCTGCCTCTTTGTTGGCCAGATTCAGGTTTATGAAGGTTCCTATAGCGAGGAGTTGGTTAGTGTTAAATTTTTGAGTTCTCTGTTAGCCCTGAGGTTCTGTAACCTTTGTTTTTTAAATCTGCCTCATACATGGATTATAAAAGAGTATATATGTATTTAACAGCTTTATTGAGATATAATTCACTGTACAGTTTACCCATTTCAATTATAACTTGGTGGTTTTTAGTATTTTCATAGAATAGTGTAGGTATCACCATGATCAGTTTTAGTACATTTTTATCACCTCCATCACCCTTCCTCCCCAACTCCCCCAGCCCCAAGCAACCACTAATCTGCTCGCTCTCTTTAGATTGGCCTGGTCATTTCACATGAGTGCCACTACACAATATATGGTCTTTTGTGACTGCTGCTTTCACTTAGTGTTTTCATGCTTTATTCGTGTTGTATTGAATAGCATGTGTCCAAACTTTATTTCTTTTTATAACCAAGTAATATTCATTGTATGAATATACCACCTTTGCTTATTCCTCCATTCATTGGACGTTGAGTTGTTCCCACTTTTTGGCTGTTGTGAATACACTGCTGTGAACACTCATGAACACGTTCTTGTGTGAGCTTATGCTTCCATTTCTCTTGGCCGTGCACACAGAGTGGGACGCTGGGTCCTGTGATTACGCTGCTTTCCATAGTGGTTGTGTTTGGCATGCTCACACTTTACACTCCCTGCATCGCACAGTCCGAGGTACAGTGGCACCAGCAGTGCACGCGAGTCTGATTTGTCCACCTCCTCGCCAATACCTGTTATTGGGTGTATTTTTATTATAGTCTTCCTGGTGGGTATGAAGTTTTCTTGTCGTATTATTTTTCATTTTCATGATGGATATGGATGTGTGTGTGTGTGTGTGTGTGTGTGTACGTAAATTTTATCTTTTTGAACCTTTCTCACAAGCTATTTGGTTCTGATGAGACCAATGTCCTTACAGAGTGAACTTGGGTTTGAAATAACAAACATTCTTTTGACTTAACATAGCTTTTGAGTATGTTAGTTCTGATTTACAGTGGCCTTGCAATATTGTAAGGGAAGGTATTTGTTCTTCCCTGTGCATAGAAGATGTTAAGGAAACTAGAATGAAAAGGCATCAGAACAGAACCTTGTCTAACTTTCCTGCTGTCTGCATGTCACCCAGCATGGTTGGTGTTAATATATATATATTTTGAATCAATGAATGGAAAAGGATATGCATTTTCTCTTCTGATTCTTCTAAAAGGTTTCATAACTTAATGCCCTTCTTCATATACAGATAAACAAGTGAATAATCCATGTATGTATTTACCAGCTTAGAAATGATGATAAAAATTGAAATGGTTTATTTTTTATAAAAATGACTATCCAGTTTACTTAGCGTGGAAACGAATGTTATCTAAAAACAAGGAAAGAATGTAAGAATTTGATGGTTAGGAATTTTTATATTTTTTCATCTCAATTATGTTTTTTCTATTTTAGCCACTTTGGAGACTCATTAATGATACTAAAGACAAAAGGATGTTAGTTTATAAATCTGAAGACATCAAGAACGTCTCCCGGCTGCACTCCTCCAAAGTGTGTGGCTACATAAAAGCGGAAAGCGAAGGTTTGCTCCCGGAATGGCTGGTAGCTGGAAAGGCACCTGATGGTAAGACTTAAAAACATATTTAAAATAAGAAACAGGCACTGTGCTGTCTTCAGTGGGGTGTTAAATAGATTTTTTAAAAAGCACGTTTCTCAAGAAACTATAGTATTTGGCTTGAAAATAGTTTTGTTCAGAAATTTTTATGTTAATTCTTTTTTTTTTTTTTTTTTTTTTTTTTTAAGAATTTACTCATTTATTCAATGACACTCACGTCCACATCTTTTGAACATCATCATAACCATCCAATTCCTGAATTTCCTGGTGAATTTCTTGTGACTCCTCTTCTTTCAGAATCAGTGGACCAAAATTCTCATGTTCAGCCCAAGGGGGAAAGGGGGGGCCTTATTTTCTGAGGATGTCTTATATTCGGGGAAACACAGTACTTGTCGCTGGGCCCTGAGGGCGAAGTGTCTGCCCCATTCGCAGGGAAAGGCCTTCCTTGAGGACAAGGGAGCTTCATGCTGGCATGCGGTCTGAACCAGCGGATGATGAGGTTTCTGTGGCCACTGCGGACCCCCATCCCCATTCACATGGCCTTATCCACTGGACCGCTTCCGGGTGTTGCCTCTGACCCCAATCCATCCTTGGCTTGGCCTCTTCTGCCCATCAGTGAGCCAGCCCCCCAAAACCCAGGCCTCCTTGTTACAGTAGTTGCCGCCGGGCAGCAGGCCTCAGGGCCAGAAGGCCTTCCCCCCACCCCCTCGCCCCTCCCCCCCTCCCAGTATCCCTGGTGACCAGCCTTTCTCCTGCTTACTCCTGTCCTTCACCTGGCCCTGCCCCCTCCCTCGTTGCCATGACAGCCTTCAGCTGTTCACCTGGCCCCGCCCCTAATTCTTTTGCCTATAATATAATAAATGAAAACACTAGAAAACAACTGGTAACAGTAATGATTAGACTTTAAAAAAAGATTGGGGAAAGGAATTGAATAATCTGAGGGCAAATATTTTTTATTTGCAGGTATTTAAAAATGACAGTACAGTCTTTAAATAAGTTGATAAGACATTATTTAGTAGCAAAAAAGCTCTTTAATGTTTGAAAAGATTAAGCTTATCAGTTTGGGGCAGATCCATTTAGCATCTTTTGAAAACAACCATCTTGGAGAAATAGTCTACTATCCTTATTTTTAAAAACCTTAGAAAATATTACTAGCATTTTAATATATAAATTCTTAAACAATTTGATTATTTGATAAGAAAACCCATTAATACAAACTAATCTTAATGTCTGATTACATTGATATTTTTTACCATTGCCTTGGTTAATTTGTGGACTTCTAGAATAGAATGAGAGCCTCATAGCTGAGCAACAAATAGCTGATTGCTTTACTTTCAAGTACTTTTAAAGTTGCCTCATTTTAAAAATTACAGAGACACTTTCCCCTGATTTTGAATTCTACAGTTTTTATTGATTTTTTTACAGAGAGGAAGGGAGAGGGATAAAGAGTCAGAAACATTGATGAGAGAGAAACATTGATCAGTAACCAAGGTATATGCCCTTGACTGGAATTGAACCCAAGACCCTTCAGCCCGCAGTCCAGTGCTCTATCCACTGAGCCAAACACTCAGGGCACTTCTATAATCTGTAAAATAAGTATTATTTTATTGCTTTCAGAGAGGAACAGAGAGAGGTAGAAATATCTATTGACTAAGCCAAACCAGCTAGGACTTGAATTCTACAATTTTAAAACTTCATGTTACTTTTCACTTTTTCTTCAAATTGTTTTTTTGTTTGTTTGTATGTTTGTTCAAGATACCTGTAAGGAAACTAAACTCATGTAGTGTTTGTTTCAAAACTTTGCTAGGTTTAAAGTGTTGTTATAAAAAAACTCCTTGTTTTGATGAATTTTGATTTAATAGTGCATACAAATTCATATTAGAGCTTGTTCACCGGGTGAAGAGAGCTGACCCTAATCCCATGAAGAACACGTGTAAATTGCTGGTGGTGGCAGATCATCGCTTTTACAAGTACATGGGCAGAGGGGAGGAGAGCACCACTACCAACTACCTGGTAAGTATTTGATCCTGGAGGAGGTACTGGGCGGAACGCCTCCTCTAGGCAGTCTCACTTCAGTAGGGAGGGGACTGCTGTCATTTGAAACATAAAGAAATGGATCCGTTTCTGATGCCGTATTATTTTGTAAAATATTTGAGGGCTATCTGAGGTTCTTGAGTTACTGCATAGAGATTTTAGTTTCAAATTTTAAAACCTGTCCTACCTTTGAACTATTATTTTCTGCACATTAGAGCTTTCATGCATATTAAGTTTAGGGCAAATTTATTACACAGGCCTCTCTTTGTCCAAGTGAATTCTTTGAAAACGTTACTGCTAAAATGGCAGCGGTCTTATTGGGACAGGTGACTGTTGCTCTAGAGTGGGAACAGTATTTGTATGAAGAATAAACACTGCTGGTTTTTATAATTGGTAGAAACTTTTATAATGGCGTTTTCTCTAAATGACTTGCTTCTATGCACATTTCAGAGAAGATGGGTCAGTTTGGTTTGTGCCATAAAGTAGTTAATTATTGGGCTCTGAGTGAAATAGATGGGACTTTCATGCTCAGAACCACCCTGTGGTGAAGAGAAGATGACGGAAGTGTTGACACTGGGTTTTTAAGCATTTACGAATGTAATTTGGAAAAGTTAAGGGAATCAGATTTCATTGACATTTCTTATTAGTATGACCTCATTTGTCATGATAACTCGGCACTGACCAAATGCTGTTGAGGAAATAAGAGAAGGCAGCTCTTTCTGGCAGAGTCTGGCTCAGGAAAGATGTCTCTCTCACTGCCTCTTGGCTGCCCCTCTGGGCCATGCCCGCCCTCAGCCTCTCCCTCTCCTCCCGCCCTGTGAAAGGAGTCATTGTGAAGCTGGTGGAGTGTGTGAAGTCACTGTAATTTTTGCTCCTATGGAAGAGCTATTTCCTGAAAAAGTTTCTTAATAGGGCTTTGTGTTAAGGAGTTCTCTTCATTTGCTGCTGCTTTGTTCATTATACCAAGAGTATTAATATAATGAAAGGTTTAGTCTTAAAATTTGCATTTCTTGGTCTTTCAGTTACTCTAAGCCAGTGGTTCTCAACCTTTCTAATGCTGTGACCCATTAATCCAGCTCCTCATGCTGTGGTGACCTCCAACCATAAAATTATTTTCGTTGCTACTTCATAACTGTAGTTTTGCTACTGTTACGAATCGTCATGTAAATATCTGTTTTCCGATGGTCTTAGGCTCTGAGCAGCGGTTCTCAGCCTGTGGGTTGCGATGACCACCGCTCACAGGTTGAGACCCGCTAGCAGGGTCGCAGTGGGAAGGAGGAAGGGGGCTCATCTTCCCGGCTGTCCACCTGGCCCCAGGGAGAGCTGCACGCTGCCCCGGGAGGGGGACCTCAGCAGGGCCGGGCTGCTCCTCACTCTCCGAGGAAGGCTTTGAGGAACTTGCCAAGAGACCGAGTGAAGACCGAGTATTTCTTAGGAGAGACTGTTTTAGGTAAACGGATTGACTTCTTTTCATTTCTGTAACTGACTGGAATGGCAAGTTTTTAAAAGAACCCTGTGACTTGGTATTTTGGTTCCATATGCAATTGATTACTTGATTTACTAGTGTGCAGCACTGTTTTACTCTGGTAACAAGACTTCATTTGGGCTGGAATAACTTCTTTGTCAGCGCTGTCAGTGATAGAGAACAGCATTATGCAGCTTTTGTAATTGGAAGAAACTTCTCTAACGGCATTTTCTCTGCACTGACTGCTTCCTCCCTCGGGGTTCTTCCCGTTGCCGAGAGCAGTGCAGGTGTGCGTAACGCCTCCCTCTCCCTCCCGCAGATAGAGCTCATTGACAGAGTGGATGACATCTACCGGAACACTTCCTGGGACAACGCCGGCTTCAAAGGGTACGGGATCCAGATAGAACAGGTACTTCCCGGGCCTGTGGCTGACGTCCTCCGCTAGGCTCTGTGATGCACATATTCGTCACTTCAGACGTAATCAGAAATGTTCTCAAAAGCCATCATTCTTATCTGTTAGATTACAGTGTTTTTATATAAATTATTTGTAGATTGTGCAGTTTTCTGTTCTTAAGCTTGTTTAGGCAAAAAGGCTTTCTTGCTGCTCTGAGCTCTCCCTTCTTGAATTCAGGGCCTTTTGCCCCGCCCAGTTTTCCTTGCCTGTGACCATGCTTATGTCTTTAGTTAGAATCTGTAGGCAGAAGAGTTGCTCAGAACTATTGTGTACAGTGCATGGCATTGATGCATACAGAACCAGCAGCTCTCTTTCTCCCTGATTTCTCTTATCTCGTTAATAGAGTATGTCCAGCGCAGCTGGTGTGGCTCAGTGGTTGAGCATCATCCCATGCACCAGAGATTATGGGTTCAACCCCCAATTGGGACACATGTCCGAGTTGCAGGCTCAGTCCCCATAGGGGTGCACAGTGTATTTTGTTTTGCTTAATATCTTTATTGATTTCAGAGAGGAAGAGAGAGAAACATCAGTGATGAGAGAGAATCATTGATTGGCTGCCTCCTGCATGCCCCACACTGGGCATCAAGCCCGCAACCCGGGCATGTGCCCTTGACGGGAATCAAATCTGGGACCCTTCAGTCCACAGGCCAATGCTCTATCCACTGAGCCAAACAAGCTAGGCTATGCAGTATTTTTATTTCTCTAAAAAAACAAAAAAATAAATAAAAATATGTCCAGCCACAGTGCTGACATATACACAGTAAAAGATACATCTTAGTATCTCGTAATAAAAATTGTTCCAAATTTATAAGACTAATGAAAAAGACTGTTCCAGTCGAAACCAGTTTGGCTCAGTGGATAGAGCGTCGGTCTGCGGACTGAAAGGTCCTAGGTTTGATTCCAGTCAAGGGCATGTGCTTAAGTTGTGGGCACATCCCCAGTGGGGGGTGTATAGGAGGCAGCTGATCGATGATTCTCTCTCATCGATGTTTCTAACTCTATCCCTCTCTCTTCCTCTCTGTAAAAAATCATTTATATATATATATATAAAGACTTCTGAAATTGGGTATTGATCTGGACAAACACTTTGATACGGAAATTATTGTTTATATTTTTTTCCTAGGCTTTATTCTTAAAGGCTCTGTAGCTAGAATTTAGAGAGTTAAAAAAATCCTTGAAATTATATATCATTCTTATAAATGTTAAACTTTTATATACTTGCATAAAACTAAGAGAATTATTTTTCCCTTTTCCTGTTCTTTTACTTGCTTTTTCTTTCTTTAAGTTGTTGTTTGAATAGGTAACATATACATGTGGCACAAAGCCAGGGAAAAGTAAGTCTCCCAATCCTGCTCATTGTCACACCAGCTTCTTTCCCCAGGACACCATGCCAGCTAGTTCCATGTGTGTTTTTCCAGAGACCTTTCTGCATGTATAGCATGTGTGTGTGTTTGTGTGTTTGACACAGTGGTGCTATGCAGTACTCTTTGGATCATGCTTTTCCATTTCATGGATATGTTGGTGACTACCCCGGTGGCTCAAATAAAGCTGCCTCACTTTGTTACAACAGCTGTGACTGGTGTGAGTTTTAGAGGGTCAGTAAAGAAAGCTTTTTTTTGTTTTGGAAGTTGAATCAGTTGAAAAGAAGGGTGTGACATAGGAGATAAAATATCAGCTTCTTTCCTGGCAACAGATGGGCAGGAAGATGTGGGTTGGAGGCAGTCACAGTAGGGTTCCTGCTTCACCCCAGAATGCGTCTTGACCACCCACCACCACAGCTGCAAAGCTCACCCAGTGAGCGGAGCGGAGTGTGCCCTCCGCAGGCAGGCAGGCAGGGCCAGAGCGCCTGGCGCGGCCGTGCCCAGCATGGCCTGCTCCCCGCTCTGAGAGTGAGCGGGACCAGGAGCGTTTGTACCACAGAACCAGGAGCGGCCTGTTCTCCACGCCCTTCCGCTCCCGCGGCGCAGTGACGCACGTGCTGGCGGCGTCTCTGCATCGTCCACCAGAGTTGGACTGCCTAGCACACCTTTTCACACACCAGGACTTTGACATGGGAACTCTTGGATTGGCTTATGTTGGTTCTTCCCGCCCGAACACCAGTGTTTTAGGCTAATGGAACTGAAGTTCTCGTTTTCAGCTAAATAGAGAAAATGAAAATTTGGGAGCACATTTATAAATTCATCAATCATTCATTGATGAGTTTTCCATTATCATCTGCTTCTCACTTTGTTTTTAAACATTAATTATTTAGGGCTGAAGAATTTTATGAAATTCTGATTCCATAACTTTTTCTAGAATCAGCTTTTATTGAATATCTGAAAAGTGCAGTATTGTTTGTGACTTTTTCTGAAGCGTTCTAAGTATATTATCTCTTCAAGTATAGATTCTCATTTTCAAGTCTCCACATGATGTAAAACCTGGTGAGAGGCACTATAACATGGCAAAAAGCTACCCCAATGAGGAGAAGGATGCCTGGGATGTGAAGATGCTGCTGGAGGTAGGTGGGGAGCCCTGGGTGTGACGCTGTTGCTGCCACTTGCGATTTCTTGGGGGCGGGGGCGGGGGCGGGGGCGGGGGCAGTGTCTTCTGACAAAGGGCATGTTAGAAAAGGGTCACCAGTCACCTGTCCGCTGCAGCAGGGCCGGCAGCCAGAGGGGCAAAAGGCTGTGCCCACGGGAGAGCTCAGAGCAGTGTGCTGACCTGACGTGTGTGAGGTCTAGTGAAGCCATGGGTAGACACTTGGGGGATGCCCAGGACACACAGTTTTGTATCACTTTGTTAGTGCGTCTCTTAGGTGTATGGGAAGGAAATCAGGTGGCAGATTTATAACTTCGAGATCTAGAAGTTCTGTTCAGGAGTTCTACGTTCTCGAGTTTTTATGCTGGTATGAACTAAAGGTAGCGAACCTAACTGTCCCAGCAGGTGTGAGTGTCCTGTCTGCACACGACGTCAGGGTCTGAGTCTGTGATTACATTGCTTTGCAAAATGACCTAGCACATGATAGTGCTTCTCTCTCCGTAGGTTGGTAATGTGTTAGCTGCCTCTTGGTGCTCTAACAAATTAGCACAGATTAGAGCTTAAAGCAACACTGTATTTATTTAATAGTTTCCCTGGGTTAGTCCAGGTACAGTGTGTGGTTCATCCATATTCTCCGGGGAGTCTCACGGGCCCCAATCCAGTTTTCAAAGCTTGAATGGAATTTCAGAACGTTATCAGCTCTCAGCCAGGTTGTGTGCGCCCCGGCCCGGGGTCACACCCACAGCCTTAGTGTATCGGGATGATGCTCCAACCAACTGAGCTACCGGCCAGGACCCTGCTGCTCAGTTTAAGCATTTTAAAAATCAGGGTTGCCGAAACTGGTTTGGCTCAGTGGATAGAGCGTCGGCCTTTGGACTGAAAGGTCCCAGGTTCGATTCCGGCCAGGGGCATGTACATTGGTTACGGGCACATCCCCGGTAGGGGGAGTGTAAGAGGCAGCTGGTCGATGTTTCTCTCTCATCGATGTTTCTAGCTCTATCTCTCTCCCTCTCTGTAAGAAAATCAATAAAATATATTAAATAAATAAAAATCAAGGTGGTTTTTTTTTTATTGGTAGACACACATTACCTTTTTTTCTTTTTAAATACAATTATTTTTACTTTTATTTATTGATTTCAGAGAGGAAGAGAGAGGGATAGAGAGTTAGAAACATTGATGAGAGAGAATCATCGATAAGCTGCCTCTTGCATATCCCTACTGGGGATGTGCCTGCAACTAAGGTACATGCCCTTGACCGGAATCGAACCCGGGAGCTTTCAGTTCACAGGCTGACACACTATCCACTGAGCCAAACCAGTTTCAGCAAAAATCGAGGTATTTTTAATTGGAAACTGTGGGTTGCTGTAGGAGAGGTTTCTACTAAAACCATTAGCATTCTTGAAATACTTGAGAAGCCTTGTCCTGGTGTGAAGCTCTGAGGCCCTGAGAGAGGCAGGTGTCCAGGACTGGGCCTGACAGAGGTGGATGTCCCCATGCTGGGCTGCACTCTTACCCCAACCCTCGTCGTTCCTCAGAGCTGTGTGAACCGCTCCCAGCCCTCCCTTTGTGTCCCCACCCCCACAAATGGTGTCTGCTCTCACCTGTGCAAGTGGTGGGCGTGAGCTGTGGCAAGGAGCATTGCCCTGCCCTGCCCTGCCCGCACTCTGGGCGCAGACCGGCAGTCACATGGAGCTAGCTGATCAGGAACACGTGGTTGAAACGGCTTCTGATGCCATGTCATTGTTTACCTAATTAAGAACACTTTCCTTTTTAAGCAATTTAGCTCTGATATAGCTGAAGAAGCATCTAAAGTCTGCCTAGCACACCTTTTTACGTACCAGGACTTTGACATGGGAACTCTTGGATTGGCTTATGTTGGTTCTTCCCGCCCGAACACTCACGGCGGCGTCTGTCCCAAGGGTGAGTTTCCCGTTTGCCGAGTGACTGTGGGAACACAGGCTGGTTGGCTTTTATGGATGTTCTGTGCTGAACAGCAGCTTGTTTTCTCTCCTTCAGCTTATTATAATCCGATTGGAAAGAAAAATATCTATTTGAATAGTGGTCTGACCAGCACAAAAAATTATGGTAAAACCATTCTTACAAAGGTATGTTCTTTTATTTTTTAAAAGGATCGATGTTTAGTTTGTTGTAGTTATATATTTATGTAGATGTCTTCTAAAAGAGCAATACATACTAGGTTGTTATTGTTTTTTTATGCCTAAACACTGCTCTTTGGTGAGAAATCTGAAAATAAAAGGTATAAAGAAGAAAATAAAAGTTACTGGTCAGACTTCTTCCAGGCCCCACCGGGGCCATGGTTTTCCAGAAGCTGTGCCCCAGGCCACTGCTGCCCGCTCGGGGTGGTGCGCTGGCCCTGCGGGTGGCTGTGGTCCGATGCCACCGACTCCCCTTTCCTGGGCCCGCTCTTCCTCCTGATTAATAGCGGCATTTCCGTAAAAGTCCTCAGGAGCTTCCTGAGAGGGGCCTGGAGGGAGACTCCTGAGATTGTGCATGCCTTCACCTGCCCTCCAGCCTGACGATTTAGCTGGTGTATTCCCGTTCCCTCCGCATTCGAAGGCATTGCTCCATGTCCCTCAGTGTTTTGTGTTACTAGTAAAGAGTGTGAAGTCACTCCAACTCTTATGCTTTTTATGTGACCTGTTTTTCCCCTGCTGAGTATTTTGGGGTCTTGTTTTTGCCCAGATATACCCAGTGGGAATGTTTAGGCAAAGTCCAGAACGTCCACAGAACAGAGACTCAGTGAGCAGTGACTTAGAGAAGCTCTTCCCCTCTGACCTGGAGCCTGTGTCCTCATGGAGAGCTGTGGAGAGGAGGACGGAGAGCAGAGTCTGCCCCTTTTTAAAACTGGTCTGGCGGTCCCACCCACAGGCTGTTTATAGCTTAGCGCCAGAGCCGGCCCCTGCTGCCCGGATGCTCCAGGGAGCATGGGAGGGGCTGCTGTAGCTGGGCACGTGGTCCTCTGGGCAGAGTTAGGGTTCCGCCCGGGCCCGTTCATCAGGGCCCCCTTTAAGACAGCAGTGGGGTTGGGTATTGGCAAGTAATGTTTTCTTTGCGTGATCTTTAAGGAAGCTGACCTGGTTACAACTCATGAATTGGGCCACAATTTTGGAGCGGAACATGATCCGGACGGTATAGCGGAATGTGCCCCAAATGAGGACCAGGGAGGAAAATTCGTGATGTATCCCATTGCTGTGAGCGGGGATTACGAGAACAATAAGGTATGTGTCTTGGAGCGTCTTGATGTGGTTAGGACAGAAAGTGGCTGCTTAATTATAACCAGAGCGCACAACGGGTCCGATCAGGGATGGACTGCCAGTTCCCAGCTCCTGGAAACTCGTTGTGTGCGGGGAGTCAATGCGGTCGTCACGTCGGTTACAGCTGTTGTCGGGCTGTTTGCTATCGAGATGGAGCATGTGAGTCTGAGCCACTTGGGAACTCAGCAGTAGTTTAGGTTTGTGTCGCAGTTCTAGATCGCAGGCTCTGGTGGGCTCAGAGTGTGTGAATACCTCTGTCTCTTCACTTACAAGTTGTCATTCATTTAGCTCTGCAGTACCTTACCTTTCGAGTGTTCTCATAGGCTGTTGCCACAGGACACAGACTTGGTCAGCTCGAAGCCCCCTATGGGAAGGGCTGTCTCTGTTCGCAGCTCTGACTCCAGGTCACTAGGGAGGGCTTCTGATCGATGCTGGTGGCTTGGGACGTTGTGAACAACAGCAGACGTTAGCAGAGTGTCCCCAATGGTGACCAGTAGCGTGAGCGAGGGCAGGAGGAGCCAGGAGTCCATCTCCAGTCGGGAGAGATGCTGATGTGCGTGTCCTGCCTGTCGGAGCGAGGCCTGCTGTGTCTTACTGTGACACCGGAAGGGCCTCAGTAGAAGTCCAGGGAGGAGCCCTCGGAGAACGTTCTGCCGTCCCCTTTGTGTGCTTCAGCGTCACGTCGCCTTCCAGAGTCCTGTGCTCCGCTCCTCGGGCTTGTGGCTCTGGCTGGGCTGAAAGAAGCCACGTTAGCAATCTGCAGAGAACTGGAGATCCCGCCTCAAGTAACGACGCTGTTTCCCTGCGCCTCACGCTGCTTCCCCATGCCAGAGGGCTTGGCAACTGGACTCTGTCAGAGTGCCTGGCTAGTGACCTGCCGTGTGCAGGAGGAGCCACGTCTTGGTTCTGGGAGCGAGGGCAGAGGAGCCTTTGAGACGCGGGGACCCACGATGTTTAGAGCAGCCGTCGCCAGCTGGTGGTCCGTGAGGTCCGAAAGGCTGGCGACCGCTGGTTCAGCTGTCAGTTATGAATTAACCTTTCAGTAGACTGTAAGACTGCTTCTCCGTAAGCTCACCTGTCTACAGTTTTTAAACATGGATGATTCATACAAATAGCCAGGGAAGAGGGGGGGAGCCGGATGAGCCCATTGTGCCTGCACGTGTGATGGTTTGCACGGTCCCCGGCGGTGCCAGACCGAGGAGGCCCAGCTCGGTGTGATGGAGCGTACACCCTCCACTCGGGCCTGACTGCTTGTCCTCTCGGACTGGCTGGGAGGTTTGGGCTTGGCCTGCGTGCAGCTTGCCTTCCTGGGAAGAATTTTAGGTTCTTCAGAGCAACAGAGGCAAAGCCTGGAGCAGCTAGGCCCGAAACAGCTCACTCCTCGCCTGCCCCTGCCCCACGGCTGCCTCTCAGACATGGCTGGAAACTTTTGTGGGAACTTGAGGGTCTGCTGAATCAAGTGATGAAGGCTTGGGAAAAAAATAAATAAATAAATAAAATAAAATAATAATAATAAAAAATAAAAAAAAAGAATTTTAGGTTCTTTACCAAATCCGCATCCGCTTCTCAGCGTTCCTCGGAGGGGAGGACTCGGTCCCAGGCGGAGGCACTTAGAGGGACAGCCATGAACTGGACACGTCTCCAGGAGCCTCCGAGGACTGTGCATTCAGCTCAGAGAGGCGTGCAGACACAGGAGTGGTTTTCACGCTGCTTTGGGTCCTTCTCTCCCTCAGATGTTCTCCAACTGCAGCAAGAAGTCCGTCTACAAGACCATCGAGGTCAAGGCCCTGGAGTGCTTCCAGGAGCGCAGCAACAAGGTGTGTGGCAACTCCCGCGTGGACGAGGGCGAGGAGTGCGACCCAGGCATCATGTACCTGAACAGCGACACCTGCTGCCACAGCAACTGCACGCTGAAGGCGGGCGTGCAGTGCAGGTGGGCCGTGCCGGGTGCGGGCCGGGGGCCGGGGCTGGGCGCGGGTATCCAGGTCCCGACAGGTTGAAGACACAGGGCCTTTGGAATTGGTGTGAGGACATGTGTGCCGGTTGCATGTATGTGTATGTGTGTTTGTGCGCGCGCACAGGTGTTGACCCTGAGCTCTTGACACAAGAAAAATGCTTCCTCCAAGCAGTCTGACCGTCTGCTGTCGAGCGGAGACTCCCCAGATCAGGAATCGTTCCTGAGGAAACGTGGGGGTTGGGGGGATGTGGATGATTCTTAGGGCTGCATTCCCTGTAATAGCCAGTCCTTGGCACCACCCACCTGGCAGTCCTGGGCAGGATGAGCTGTGTGTGGCCCCGTTAATGGCAAACTCAAGCGGAGGAAGCGGGTTACAAGCTAGAAGGCGCCTCTGCTGCCGCTGTTATGTCCCCTGTGAGCCAGGCCTGCGTGGAGCAGCGGGGAAAGCTTGTTTATGGGGAACACAGACTTGCTGCCTACATACATGTCAGCGTGTAATACTCCGGGAGGAGGGCTGGGCTGCTTAGTTTCTTGACATTGATTGCCTTGCAGGCCAGTGTTCTCTTTTAAATTACTGTATCATGTATATTAAGCTAATGCAAAGGTGTTTTAACACTGAAATGTTATAAAGACGAGTCACTCGGGCCAGGCTGTCCTGTTGGCTGGTGGCCTGCGTGATTCCACATTAGGACGGGCAGGCAGGGTGCATGCAGGTGTCGCCAGCACCTGGGAGCCGGGTTTGCAGGAGTGGGTGACCCAGCCAGGGACCTTGCCTCAGGCCCTGGAACAGGACTGCGGTGCTGGCTCTTTGCTGTCCTCTGACTTGAGCCGTCCCCGTCTGCTCCTCCGCAGTGACCGGAACAGCCCTTGCTGTAAAAACTGCCAGTTTGAGACTGCCCAGAAGAAGTGCCAAGAGGCCATTAATGCCACGTGCAAAGGCGAGTCTTACTGCACAGGTACGGCTCTGCTGCTGCTGGAGACTGCTCCGTGGGGAGAGGCGTGTTTGGGAGCCAGGCTCTCTCCCCTCTGTGCGGAGGGAGTGTGCGCCTTAGTTTGTGGCACACTGTCAGGGTCCTGCAGACCTGTTTGCTCATCCCAGTTTTCCTCCTGCCCCTTCCTCTCCCGCCCTCCACTCTCTGCCCTCCGTAGGCATTCCTTCTGCTGCGGTTAACGTGCATCTGCATATGTGTGTCCTGAAACACGTGCTCTTCTGTGTCTGTGTGTGTTTAACACGCCAAACGGCACTCTGCCTTAGATCTTTCCAACTCACTACCACGCTTACAAGTCATCCTGCTGCCCTGCATGCTATCCATGTCTGTACTGAGTTCATGTTGGGCACCTGCTGAGCGCTCGCCGTGTGATGGTCTCACTCATCGGCGTAGCCCTGGGATAGCCGCCATCTCAGGCGGGGCTGTGCGGACATCCTTCCTCGGCGTGGGCAAAGCGTGTCAGTGCCGAGTGCCTGTGGGCGCTCTGTCCCCACATCCTTGCCAAAACTCTTATTTTTTGCCAGTTTGATGCTTGCAAAGTGATTTCTCATCTTTATCTACAATGTCTTGAACATCTGTCCTGGGGAGTGCGCTTTCAGTCCGCCTGACGGCACTGCCGTAGGTGCTGTGAGTGGGGATGGTCCGCACGCATGTGTTACTTGTCCGTGAGGTTTCCCAGGGAAGCGGTAACAGCCAGTGCTCGGCAGCTGCTCGTGGCTGAGGTGAGGCCGGGAGGCCCCCTCCCAGCCCTCAGCTGTGGTTGGGCCCCGCGTGTTGTCCTTGCCCGGTCACCTTCCCCCGCCAGCCCGGGCCGGGTCGGGCCACGCGTGTGGGTGGCCGTGGAGCTGGAGGCGGGACTCACTCTGCCGGCGGTGCTCTAGGCAACAGCAGCGAGTGCCCGCCTCCCGGGGACGCCGAGGACGACACGGTGTGCTTGGACCTGGGCAAGTGCAAGGACGGCAAGTGCGTGCCCTTCTGCGAGAGGGAGCAGCAGCTGGAGTCCTGCGCGTGTAACGGTGAGCACGTGTCCCCCACGACCTTGTCTGCCCGGCCCAGTCCCTCCACCGGGGCCTGACAGTGCCGGCCCTCACTGCTGTGAGGATGGGCCAGCCCAGCGCCAACAAGGGGCGTGCAGGTGTGTGGGGAGACAGACCTCTGGGTTCAGATCCTGGCTCCGCCATCTTGTCTGTAAAAACCAGCCCATTAGGCTCTCTTCTTGCCACGTTTTCAGACCATGTGGCCGGTGTGGGCGAGTAGGAGGGAGTCTTTGGGTGACAGGTGGTGGCTGTGTCTTCACTGCTCCTTCCAGTGTCAGACACATGAAGGCAGCAGGACCTGTCCCGTTGGCATTGGGCTGGTGCCCCTTCAGCACTTCACGGAGAGCCGGTTCAGGCCTGGCCCGCCGAGGGGGGTGCTCACCACCGGCCATCGGCCGGGCCAGCGGCCTCTCAGGCTGGCTGGCAGTGGCGCTGGCCTCTCAGACACGTGTCCTCAGGCTTCGCCTTAGCTGTGGAGCCCTGGGTCTGGGGGGCACCTCAGGTGGGTGGCTCTGAGCTTCCTGCCCATCCCAGACAGTGCTGTTGATTTCAAAGCCAAGAGCCCAGAAACCACACCCCTGAGCTGGGCCTCAGCAGCCCCAAAGCGGATCAGTGGTCTCTGGGCGGAGGAGCGGGTAAATAAGGCGGTAATACGAGGGCGTGGCAGGAGGCCCCCACGGCCACACGGTCAAGGCCCCGGAAACGGTGGTGAATGAGCGATGACAAGGCCACCCTCCCTGGAGGTGGTTTTTCTGGTTCCGGTGTCCTAGCTGATCTCGGTGGCTGTCAGTGCTGACTCACCTGCTGATGTCTGTCCCTGCTCACTGCCAGGTGGCTTGCTGGGCGTTTCCACTGTTGAGAGGGTGCCAGTGGCTTACCTGAGGCCCGTCACCGCAGGCCCCTCACGACGCAGAGGCTGGCCTCGGGGTGGGCTGCTGTGCACAGACGGCCGTGCCCGTCACAGGTCGCTCAGTCACACCCACAGGTGGCAGCCCTGTCCCCTCCTGTCAGCTGGCGCCCTGGCCCTCCGGGTGTTCTTGCCGTGAGACAAGGGCTGAAAGCAGCAGCATAATAATGCTGGGATGAAGGGAAACATTTTGCATTACGAAGTACAAGGAATAATTTGGTTTTTACTCGTAAAAAAAAACAAAAAAAAAACTTATGTGTAAATGTTTACCTTGTGGCCTCTACTCCAGCGGGGGGAGGGCAGAGGCGCGAGCTCAGAAGTTCCTCCTGAGGGTGGAGCTGGAGAAGAGGCTTTGAATAAAGGCCAGTGGGGAGGAGAGGCGGTGCGGAGACTCACTCGCTCTCCCGTGGTTCCAGAGACGGACAACTCGTGCAAGGTGTGCTGCCGGGACCGCGAGGGCCGGTGTGCGCCCCACGTCAGCGCCGAGGGGAGCCACCTGTTCCTGCGGAAGGGCAAGCCCTGCACCGTGGGCTTCTGTGACATGAACGTGAGTTCGTCCAGCCCGTGGGCGTGGTTCACGGTGTGCTCGGTTTGCACGTGGGAGGAAACCACACCAGGGCTCCCTGCCCCCCCCCCCCCCCCCCCCCCAGCGCTCATTCTTGTGTGATCTGACCGGGAGGTCGGTGTGGGCGCAGCCTGTGGGCAGAGCCGGCGCCCTCGGCAGACGTGAGCGCTCTGAGCAGGGGGGACTGGCCAGGACCAGGACAGTGGGTGGTTGTGGGGCAGCGGGTCCTGATTATTTGGTTTTCTACTAATTATAAAACTGAGATTGCAAAAATACAAGTAAGTCGCCATTTGTAAGTAGGAAAGATCTAGAAGCAGCTTGATCCACCCAAGTCAGACCGTTCGGTCTCTATAGAAACATGGTGGTGAGTTAGTGTTCCCGTTCCCTGGGTGCTCGGGGTCACCCTTCCTGAAATGGTCATCTTTTACACCCTGGTTTCTGGGTCTGTCTCCTGGGAGCCCTAAGCTCCCTTACAGAAGCGGCTGGTGGTGCGGCCTCGGGGACAGCACCTTGCTGTCTTAGAGCTCGCTACGCTTAGATTGTTGCCCGTGGCGTTTGACTTAATGCAGCCCTTCATGGTTAGCTGCGTGTAGAAGCCACAGTGCTTCTCAGTGCATTTCTTTAGGGAAAATGCTGTTTTCTGTTCGTAGGGCAAATGTGAGAAGCGAGTACAGGATGTCATCGAGCGGTTTTGGGACTTCATCGATCAGCTGAGCATCAATACTTTCGGTAGGCGATCCCCCGGGGCTTGTCTGCTTGGAGCCGAGCAGATGTCTGCAGTCATTTGGAAAGTGTAGACCGATCCTGCAGCAGCAGGTGCAGTGGTCACCGTTAGCGCCGTCTGGGACCTCAGGTGGACTCAGTCTGCCCGTGCAGATGGCTGCACAGATTTCAGTGCGGGACTCAGCACTCAGTCAAAGCACTGGCTTCCTTCTCTGCTAAATACAGCCAACGCACAAGCACGGTCAGTCCTTCAGACTGTAAATCTGAAGTTATCTGATGAAGGATTTATTTTAAAAATGGGCCTGATTTTGCAGAAGCAGGGAATGTATTATGTCCTCTGGGGCCTATACTTAGAGGTTAGTCACAAAAATACCCAGAGAGCAACAACACTGTCTTCACAAGCATTGCTCCAGCAGCCTCTGCACAGCGGCTCCCTTCCCAGTGGCTCTGGCCTGCCTGGCACTGGCTGCTCTGTCTGGGGCTGTTGCTGGAAGGGACCTGTGTTTGGGGGTGGGGTCTCTCGGGTGCACAGATACTCGCTGCTCTGCAGAGCCAGGAGCATGTTGGCGGCAGCCCGTGGCATTCATCACGGCGATGATGCTTTCGGAGCAAATCCTGGGAGACTGGATCAGACAGTCCCTCCCTGCACTGTTCACAGGGAAGTTCCTCGCAGACAACATCGTGGGCTCAGTCCTGGTCTTCTCCCTGCTCGTCTGGATTCCTCTCAGCATCCTTGTCCATTGTGTGGTAAGTCACCATTCATAAGTAATGAAATATTTCCTTAACGTTTGAACAACTCCAGCCGTATGATCTTTGGAAAAGATAAAATCTGTCCTTAACAAAGTCTGACCAGTGTTTCCGATAACACAGTGGGGTTAGCCCGAGCACAGCATACCTGTGAAGAGCTTAGCTAACAGGCCCTACAGGAACCTCACTTTCTGTGTGTGGACGTTTCATTCCTGTGTAGTTTCTGAGGAATTTTTTATTTCTGAGCACAGGAGACTGTTTATTATTGTTATCCTCACCAGAGGATATTTTCCCATTGATTTTTCTTTTCTTTAAAAGAGAGTGGAAGGGAGGAGGAGAGACAGAGAGAAGCATTGATGTGAGAGAGACACATCGATTGGTTGCCTCCCGCACGGGCCCTGACCAGGGCCGGGGATCGAACCTGCAACTCAGCTACGTGCCTTTGACCGAAATGCAGCTCAGTGCCGAGCACTCCCCTCGGCGTTAGGAGGGCCACTGAGGAATGTGGGAGTGGGTTCTGACTTTCCAACAATGACCTTTTCCTGCCTCCTTTCCAGGACAAGAAGCTGGACAAGCAGTACGAGTCCCTGTCCCTGTTCCACCCCAGTGTGAGTATGCCGCTCGGGAGGAGGCTCCCGGTGGCCCAGGGAGACCGCGCCCCTGTGGCTGCTGGGGGTCCTGCTGCCGCAGGAAAGACCAAGGGGTCCGTGAGGCCTGGGCCCTCGGCCAGGGCGATGGATGAACACGTAAAGGGGGCGGTGCTGCTCGGCCCACCCTGCCCCGCGCCCGAATGCCCCCGCTGCTCAGACTGATTCGGTTACTGTTTGGAGATGGCTTTGTCTTGAGGCCTGAACTTGAGACTGTTGTAAGCTTCCCTCCGGGTGCTCATATGGTCAGTGGGCTGGCCATTTGCAGCCACCTGTCCGAGTCATTTCTGAGCTGAGCGTGCGGGGTCGTGACACCTGCCGTGTGAGGCTGGGTGGGGGCTGGAGCTGGAGGACGTGCCGCTCACCTTTCCCTCCCCGTCTTTCCAGAATGTTGAGATGCTCAGCAGCATGGACTCGGCCTCGGTCCGCATCATCAAGCCCTTTCCGGGGCCGCAGACCCCCGGCCGCCTGCAGCCCCTGCAGCCCGCCCCCGTGGTGCCGCTGGTGCCGGCAGCCCCGAAGCTGGACCACCAGCGGATGGACACCATCCAGGAGGACCCCAGCACGGACTCGCACGTGGACGAGGACGGCTTTGAGAAGGACCCCTTCCCCAGCAGCAGCACGGCCGCCAAGTCGTTCGAGGACCTCACCGGCCACCCGGTCACGAGGAGCGAGAAGGCCTCGTCCTTCAGGCTGCAGCGGCAGAGCCGCGTCGACAGCAAAGAGACCGAGTGCTAGCTCAGGGTGGGTGCCCCGGCTCCGCCTGTGTGCGCAGTGTTCTTACCGCTCCGACCTCAGCCACTCCCAGGGCAGTGACTGGAGCAGGTGCTGGTCACGTGTCTGGACTCTTGGCACACATACTTGTGCGGTTGGGCCTTTCCTGTGTGAACAGGTAAGGTGAATCTAGCTTATTTGAGGCTTTCAGATTTTACTGTTTATGTTTATATCCTTCAACCTGTGGTGCAGAAGCAGAAAATACAGCTGGATGAGGCCAGAAGTATTTACGTTTTGGTAAAGTAGCATGTCACATCCGTGACGGCACTGATCAGGGCGAGCGCGGCCTTTTCACCAGTGAAAGGAGGGCGAGGCGTTCAGCGGTAACGCGTAAGAATAACTGGAACAGTAATTTGTCCTCCTGCCCTCAGTAAACATACGGAAGACAAAGCTGAGCTGTGTGTCATCTCCATGGCGTGGGTTCTGGCTCTCGGTCCGAGCCCACGCTTCCAGCAGGGAGAAGACCCATTCCAGTCAGGAGTGATTGGGTTGGTTTCTTCAGAATTCTAAGGTCCGTGCTTCCTCCGGTTCAGCAGTGTCGTTTACAGGGAGAGTTACAAGGAGCAGCTGGCGGCCTTACAGAGTCCTGCCTGTGTGAGGCCGCCGTGCTGGGCAGCGTGTGTTCCCGGGCCTCGCGCTGTCCGCCGGTGGCCCACAGCACTGCCTTCCCGGGCTCCCTCAGCCCCCCTGGTCCATCGGCAGCACAGCCTTCCGGTGGCAGCCCCTCTGGCTGAGGAGCCGGAGGCCGGGCCAGGGCTCGGTGTGGGGAGTGGCTGTGCCTCGAGGGAAGGGTCACCGTTGCCTCCATAGGAGAGGCTGTGTTTGATCTGGGGGCGCTTGGGGCCCTGCTGAGGCCAGTGTCGATGCTGGTGGAGTCGGGGTGCAGTCTGGGAGGCTCCTCTCAGATGCCTCATAGCTTGAGCTGTCGGCACCCTTGGGTGCCCGGGCCTGCTGTGAGGGCGCTGCTGCGCCGTCCCCCCCAAGCCCCGGCCTGGAGCTGTGCCATCCCCCGAGCCCAGCCTGGAACTGGGAAGCCGGGCCGGGCTCTTGGCACCGCTGACTTCAGGGAACTGTCTTCCTGGGTGGCAGTGCCTTTTGGGGGTGGCCTCAGGGTGAGATTCGGAGCTGGTCCACTGCCGTTCACTCTGCAGAGCTGTATTTTGGGGCCTTGGAGGCTGGGTGGCTCCGCCATGTCACACTGGGGGGTCGGGTACTGCTGTCCAGGCCGTCTGCTGAGTTGTCCAGGCCCAACAGGCTCATCGCCTTACTCCTGTGGTCCCGGCTGAGCAGGCAGGTGTCCCGGGCACACTCACTTGGGGCCGGCTGGGGCCGGCTGCCCCTCGCTTGAGGAACCCTTCTCCCGCGTGGGCGCGGCCTCAGGTCACAGCCCGGTCAGTGTTGCTCAGACGCGTGGTGCTGACTGCACTGGCTTCCGGACTCTGGACGGAGCGCACTCGTGTGTGAAGGGGAAGTCATCGGAATTCTGACTTCCTTAAAATTCTAGTGAAAAGCTTCTCCCCTGAAACGTGCTCATCAGCCAACATGTTTAATGAGGAACTTATAACCAAACCTGTGACAAGTGGTGTCTTTTCTCCTACGGAGGTTTGTTACACACATGGCTGTTACTCTAATACTTGAACTTGTACCTGTGGTTTTGCTGGCTTTTAACTAGTCACCATATCCTTATATTTTAGTTACACTTTTGGAGTCTGATGGAAGGTGAATGGGTGTATGTGTGAGTGAAGCAGTTCCCAGCTGAATGTAACAAAACCATTTTTTTAATAAAATCGACTTTTTTAAAAATAAAACTATCTTTTACCTTTTCCCCCCACTTACAGCCTCCCCAGCTGCTCAGGGTGTGTGCTGTAGCGGTGGCGTGGGCGGCACCTGCATCTAGACAGTAAACAGCAAAACATACTTGGTGCCAGGCATCCCTGGGAGGTGCAACGCTTTATTCATCCTGGTACAAATGTCTCTTGGTCCAGGGTCACGGGCAAAGGTTGAGCTCGAGCAGACATGCTGCTCAGGTCCCGGACAGCCTCGTGCTCCGGGCTAATGGTCCCCGTCTCCGAGGAGACTGAGCTCCGGTCTGGCTTCGGCCACGTCGCGCCAGTAAGGGAGCAGCAGCGGCAGGGAGGACACCTTCTTCTCGATCAGAGGCCAGAGGTGGGAGAAGAGGAACGCGTTTCCCTGGGGGGACAGGTGCAGGCCGTCGGACAAGTAGGGAGCGAAGTCCTGTGAGGGGAGAGGGGCGGTCACAGGTGCGCCCGGTCCTCCCGGGGCCGCCGTGCACCCAGGCTCCGTGCCCAGGCTCCTCGAGGGACCACTGCCCTTGGCAAGAGCCGCCAGGCAGTGCCAGATGGAGCTTCCCAAGCAGCTGTGTGGACGGGGCTCCTCCAGGCAGTCAGCTCAGAAGCTGACCACGGGGGCTGGTGCGTCCGTGTGGCCGACAAAACGAACAGGTGAGAAGGCAGGGCCTTCCCGCCTCTTGGTGTCACATTGACAGGAGTCGCCGGGAGGAAAGAGCGAGCCCAGTGATGCTGGGAGACCAGGGCCAGTCCCACGCCTGGTCCCGGCAGCAGTGGCCACTAGAGCCGTCTCTGGGCTGAGCCTGCCGGAGCCTCCGTGTTCTCTCTCTGCTGTCCTGGTCGGGCGGCCTCGGCTCTAGGCCTCAGCGTTTCACCGCAAGGGCCTGGGAGAGCGCCCTCCCCCGCAGTGCTGCCTCCCAGCCGGGACCTGGCTGCTGCTGGGGCGGCTCTGGGAGCACAGGCGTGCACCGTGTGAACACGGGGAGTGCCCGCCTCACTGTGTGGAAGCTCGTCCCAGGGGCCGTCCCGTTCTGCAGGGACCAGACTGTTACCTTTCACATTGATAAATGGGCTTTCTGGACTTAGAACAGTTAGCACTACATCTCTCCAATATAAATTCTAGCTGGTAGCACATTCTACTTAAATACATTGTTTGCCTGGTAACAGCTTCCAGCTTCCCCCGTGCCGTGTCAGAAAAGGACGTGGCCTAGCTGTTCTCACATGTGAGCCGCTGACTGCTCGTTGGTTCACTCTGTGCTAACCCTGCCCGTCACTGGGCTCCAGCTGCAGCTGAGGAGCGGGCAGTGCTGGGCCTACATGCTGTCCCAGAGCCTCAACTGTCTGCTCAGAGTGTGGACGGCCTTGTTAGCACACCGGACCGGCCAAGGCCACCCTGAGCAAAGGCTAAGGTACCACAAGCAGGTGCCAGACACACGGTGCACCGAGCCCTTCGGTGGCTGGAACGGTGTTAGTGCTGGCACGGGGCCTTCTTGGTCTGGGAAGGGCAACTGTGTTACTGACCAGGAGCGTGCTGGTGGGACGAGGAGGTGAGGCTGCTGCAGGGAGCTGAGAGGCTGGGCCGTTCGGGGACCAGCCAGCTGCTGGGCAGGGGGACAGGAGGGCTGAGGCTGTTCCTAAGGAGAGCTCAGACGCGGTTGCCATGTAAAGCTGTCCGTCTGGGCCGCGTGCGGCTGCTCAGACAACAGCTGTGGGTGCACAGATGACTGCTGCTACGTGGGAAGGATGTGTTTACCGGCCGGGCTCCGGCTGCCTCTCACTGGGCTGGGAAGAGCTGTTCGGTCTAATGGCTATGGCCACTGGCTAAAACTCATTCTTACATGTTCTCAACTTCTGCTTCTCCGTCTAGAGGTCCAGCCCCAGGCAGAGGGGCTCGGACCCACAGTGAGTGTAGCGAGCAGGGTTCGAGAAGGAACCTACTCTGGCATCGTCGGGAAGAGTTTAGAAGATCAAGGACTCAGAGCAGCTCAGAGCTTTGGCTGGGCTCTGGCTGCATCAGACGCCTACTCAGAGCCACTCACAGCTGAGTCACTCCTGTGACCTTACTCGCCCAAAGGACAGTGAGCCACCATACCTGACCATCCTTCTGCATCAGGGTCCACAGGTCGAGCACGTCCGTCCCGCAGTCTTGGGCCACCTGTAAGCAGGCGCTGGCGTATTCACCCACCACCACGTTGAGACGATTTAACTTGCAGCCTGTGGAGAGAAGGTGACAGACGGCTGCTTAACTCCCTCACTGGCCCTGGGCAGGTTCTGACCGGGATGGCTTCTCGGGTCAGTGAACAGGCACAGACTTAGGGACCAGACGTGGCCCAGCCTTGCAGGCCACCCCAGCCGAGGACGGGGCCCCCGTGGCCCCCAGGGCCTCCTGATGTGGAGCAGAGGCCCCGAGGCATCAAAGGCCCAGGGTGGGCGGGCTGCAGGCTGGTCGGGGGCACGCTGGAGAGAGTGCTGTGCTGAGACCCGAGTTCGTACACGTACCAAGAAGCTCCTGCAGTATCGGGGAGATCACTTGACTTCCCAGCGGAAAGGTGAGCGTTGGGAGGGACCCCAGAGGTCACTGAGGCTCATGCAGGGGCCAGTGGACTTGCTCTGCGAAGGGCCGGATGGCCTGTTGGCAGCTAGTCAGCCTGCCCTGGCGCTCCAAGGAGCCACAGAGACGACCACCAGGCGGCCTGGCTGTCTGCCAGCAGCACCTCCGTGTGCCCAGACTGCAGTGGCGGCTCTCACACCTGGGCACGCCCGCCTCCCCCAGCTCTGACTCAGCAGGGGGCTGGGCGGCCCAAGAACCCGCATTGCTGCCAGGTTCCCAGGGTGCCGACCTGCTGGCTAAGGACTGCCCGATGCTGCTCCTCCGGTTGACACCGAAGAAAGACACAGGGTTACCACCAGGCCTCAGCACACGAGTGAAACGGACCTCAGAACACCCTCTGCTCTCCATGCCGATGGCTCCTGTTCCCCTCAGGGGTGTCTGCTGGCCTCACAGCAGCTGCCTCATGGGCAGGAGGGGCTGTGACCACCTCCAGAGGCTCCTCAGCCAGAGCCTTTCCTTAGCGA
The DNA here is from genome assembly GCF_014108245.1 of Pipistrellus kuhlii. NCBI lineage: Eukaryota > Metazoa > Chordata > Mammalia > Chiroptera > Vespertilionidae > Pipistrellus > Pipistrellus kuhlii. Next base: position 64,464 of record NW_023425419.1, on the reverse strand, counting down.
AGGGCTTCCTCCCTGACCAGCAGTCCCCGAGGCGGCAACACATGAGGAGCCGACCTTCCACCCAGCTCCCCCGTGCTCCTTCGGGGAGTGAGTGCTCCCTCCAGCCCCAGCCCCTGCTTCAGCGCCGTCAGCAGGCAGCAGTCACACCTCCCACACCCTATCGCCTTGCCTCCCGCACTAGCCCAGGCTCTGGCCTTGCTGAGCACCGGGCCGGGTCCTGGCCAGGTGGCAGGAGGGACAGCGTGTGGTGCCTGACCACGCGAAGGGACGCGCCCTTGCACGTGAGCAGGCAGGCAGCCTGGGCAGGGAGGCTGCAGGGAGCCTTTGTTGTGGGGAAACGGGTCCCACGTTGGGAAGGCAGGTGTCACAGGTGGCAGAGGAGCAAGGACCACAGACAACGGGCAAGGCACCGCCCACTGCCGGGCGTCAGGAAAACACCCCAGGGGGCCCGTGGCCAAGGCACACAGACTCGGCCTCAGCGTCTCGCCACGCAGGACCGTCTGTTCCGAGACGCCACAGCCCTCAGCACAGAGCTCAGGCTGCGGGCGCCAGGGGGGTGGGCACTGACAAGGCAGCAAAGGCCAGGCCGGCGGCCCAACTTGGCACAGCCCGGCTCCGACTCCCAGGCCGAAGTTCTCGGTGTGGCCCCGCGCTGTGCTGCCTGGAACCTGAGGCGGGAGCGCCCCGCAGGACCCAGGCCCGCCCAGGCCTACCTTGCACCAGGCACTCCTTCTCCCAGGCGGCCTCGCAGAGCGGGGGCGGCGTGATGAGCACGATGCGGCCCTCGGGGACGTCCACAGACCGCAGGTACTGCACCATGCTCCTCAGGTTCGCCACGTACTCGTCCAGCGGGATGTGCTGCTTGGGGTTCTCCTCTGTGCGGACCAGAGGGAAGTGACAGGTCAGGGCCCGGGCACCACACTCAGGAGATCACGGGCAGTCGTGGGCACCAAGGCCAGAGGGGGGGGGGTTCAAGCACACAGTTCTTCCCAAGGCACCTCCAGGGCGCTGGCTCCCTGCAGCCATGTAGCTGGGGCGGAATCTGTGAGGAAGAGCCGGTGTGGGTGGGACTGCCCGCCCCGCCTGGCCCGTCGCTGGCCGGCAGTGCCCTGGCACCACCTTCTGAACCGGCTCCCCCCGTGAGAAGAGGGTAGTGGTCCCCCCCTGAGGTGTCTGTGACTCACACCGCAGGTGGGACAGCACGAGGCACCTGGTGAAGGAAGCACTCAGTCTACTGCAGCTGCAGAGGATTCTTTAGACCGTGGCCTGGGCACGGGTTCATGCGCGTTGAAAGGGAATTAATTAGAAAACGTATTTTAACTTCGCAATTTGAATCTTGCTACTGAAAAGACAATAGGATTCCACCGAGCCTCCTGTCTGCCCACTCCAGGACCGAATGAGAGGGCACGGGAAACATTCAGACACCTGGTCACAGTGTGCGTGTTTGCACCTGCTGTAAAGCAAGTCGGGTTTCTGGGCGGAAGAAACAGGAGGCTCGTCGCTGGGGGGAAGAGGCCGGTGCTGCTGTGTGACGTCATCGCCGGCGCCCACGGCCGCCATTCCCGGGCCGGGCTGTGGGCTGCGTTCACACCCGGGGTCTCCGTGGCATTGGCTGTGATTTGGTGGCTGTTGCTCTGGTGGTGGCGGGCCTGTGTCCCGCTGGGGAAAGCTGAGCGCTAGTTTGCTGGCACCAGCTCCCAGGTGCCCTTTATTTTTAAGTGGCCAGTGCACTCATGGCAGCTCCTGCATTGGGCATCTGTCCCTGGTGGTCAGTGCGTCATAGCTACTGGTCGGGCAGACAGCCTCTTCTATACACACGTATAGATGGGCTCACGCAAGAGCATCGCAGAGCTCCTTGCACCGGCTGCTACCCCACGTGACTGACTACAGAAGAAAACCACTCAGTGGCCCCCTGCCACCTAGAAAACCCCAGCTGCCACTTACTGTGCTTCTTCCCAGCCTTTCCCACGCGGCTGTGCTTTCAGAAAGGACCATTTTGCCTCTTTTCACGTAGCCTGGTCTTAGGAGCACTCTGTCCATAAGAACCCTCAGCAGCGGGGGTGGGCTGCAGGGCATCCACACCTGATGCTCCTCCCCTCCCCGCACGGCATGCTGGGCTTCGCCACCTTTCCAGACGAGGGCCATCTTGGTGCACACGCCCCCGAACATTAACTTCTGTCTGCCTATTTTTGCAAATGTTTTCCTTACTGTGCGTTTTTAATAAACTATTTTATTTCACAAACTTATTTTCTTCCTTTGCAATTTCCTCCATTGCTTTTATGCTTAATGTTTTTCCTATTCTAAATTTGATAAACTTCACCGTTTTTTAAAAACTCTGGCTTGGGAGTTTGCTTTTCTTCTGGTATAGATGTTAAGTGAAGACAGAACTCCACTTCCCCAAATGGTGAGCCTGCGGTCTCAGCGCCACCTGTGATTTATATACTCTCCTCCCAGCCTCACGGGGGGCGAGGCCCCCGCAGGGAGTCGGTGGGCAGCAGGCCATGCCACGCTGTGGGAGAAGCGGGCCGGGGGAAACCTCTGGTGACACCCAGCTCCCCGGGCCCCGGCCTCGGTCCGCCGCAGGCCACAGGGTTCTCGCCGGCCGGCACTCAGGCTCCAGCCGCGCCCGGTCTGTGCTGCCCGCGCTGCTCGCCCTCAGTGAGATGCAGGTGCAGGCGCTGCCGAGGCCCCTGCCCGCCCCGGCCACCAGGAGGGAGGAGCCGGGCCTGGGCGCAGCGTCTGGAGCAGCCGGTGACGGGCACGGGCACTGAAGGCAGAAGAGACTCACTGCCCTCAGGGATCAGTAACCAGAACATACGAGTACGTTTGCTGTAACATGAAAGTGAACCAGGGAAACACAAACACGCCTTTACCTTTTAACGCACTGTCATTGGCACCAAAGAAAATTGTAACCGCTACGGGGCTGTCCAAAGCATTCCCTTTCCTGATCAGTCTCGGGAGGATGATTTTGGCCCATCTAGTATTATAGCCTGAGAATCCACGATTCAGAACATCACATTTTCTGAAATGAAAAGTTAAAAAACATTTAAGATGAATGTCAGGCCAGGCGTTTCAGCCTCATAACCCACCTGCTGGGAGGGCAGCGCGGGGCTGGGACCGCTCTGCCTGCCCTGTTCTCTGACAAACCCTGCCCACCCAGAGCACGCCGCCCACCCTGAGTGACGGGTGACTGCCACAAGGGGGCGCTCTCTGCAGACCGCTGGTTTCATGCCTGGCACAGGGAGCTTTTAAATGCAGGTGACAGCAGACAGGTATTAACCGGGCAAGTCTCACAGGCCTGTGGTTGGCAAACTGCGGCTTGCGAGCCACATGCGGCTCTTTGGCCCCTTGAATGTGGCTCTTTCACAAAATACCACGGCCTGGGCGAGTCTATTTTGAAGAAGTGGCGCTAGAAGTTGTTTAAGTTTAAAAAATGTGGCTCTCCAAAGAAATGTCAATGGTTGTGCTGTTGATATTGGGCTCTGTGGACCAATGAGTTTGCCGACCACTGTCATAGGCAGAAAGTGTCTTAAGAAGCTGGTCTTTCCTCGTAATTACTCTTAATTCTGAAAAATAACAAGCTGCTAATTAAGTGGCCTTCTAGCACTCACACCTGTAAGCTATCAAGTGAGATTTTAGTGCTAAAATGAACTATTTACAAAACCTACACGGTGAAACATTTAAAATTCCTGGAGCTTCTCAGGCCATTTTAGTGCTTAGTTTTTCAGCATCTGTTTGTTCAGAAAAGGTTAACGGCGCCCGGAAAGTCCAAGCGCTGGCTGTTCCAGGCAGCCCGCCTCAGCGGCGCAGGCGAGCTGTCCTGCCGCCCCGCACCTGAGCAGGCGCTGCTACCACGGTCCCCGCACCGGCCTGCCCCGCCCGCCCGCCCGCCTCACCCTCCGCTGTGGCCTGTGGCTCAGGGTTCCAGCTGCAGCGGGATCCGGAGGCACCCGAACAGCCTCGGAGCCGGCAGCTGCAGCAGGAGGCAGCGTTTACCCAGCCCGCACCGGGTTTCAGAGGAAAACGGACGGACAGATGGGGGGTGCCTGCATGTGTTTGGATCACGTCACTTAAATAAAGGAAGCATTTGGGACTAGAAAAAGCGGGGTGCACTTTTCATTGTCTAGTTTAGGGGACAGAAAGAGAGGAGAAAGCGAAGACTTGAAGACACAGCTCACATTCAGAAATAAGATTTGTTCTTGGTGTTTCATGTTGAGGAAGAAAATTATGAAGTAACGATAAGCACACGTCTTCAACGGAGGAAGAGGCAAAATTCCTGCTGATCAGTTACTGAGACCCAACCCAGATACGCGTGTCGGTTTTTATTTTTTGAAATATATACATTTTTACCGATTTCAGAGAGGGAGAGGTAAGACATCAGTGATGAGAGGGAATCATTGATTGGCTGTCTCTGCACGTTAGACTGAACCCGCAACCCAGACATCCGCCCTTGACCGGAGTCGAACCCGGGACCCTTCTGTCCGCAGGCCAACGCTCCTTCCACTGAGCCGTACTGGCTAGAGCTTGTGTCTACTGTTTTTAATCGGGAAAATATTTGTAAATATATGTTAACCTCTTTTTAAAAATTTGTACTTTTTCTTAACCAACTTTTAAATATTTTTTTTATTGACTTAAATTTTTTTAGAGAAAGAAAGCGAGAGGGATAGACACATTGATGGGAGAGAAACATCATCCAGAGGCCGCCTCCTGCAAGCCCCCTACTGGGGATCAAGCCCTGAAACCCCCAAACCCCGCCTGTGCCCTGACCGGAACGGAGCTGGTTCCCGCGGAGCCGCACAGCCGGCTATTTAACCTCCTGAACCGTGACACCGCCTCCTGTTCACCAATTCCTCAGCAGACTCTTCAGATACCAAAATCATTCCTCTTTCTGATACAAAGAGGATTTTGGAGGGAAAAACCCTCTATTGAAACTGTGTTAAGAATCTATTCTGCATTCTTGCAACTGAACTCACTAACCGTTGAAGTCAGACCCACACAAAGCCCGGAAAAGGACCGGTCGCCTTTCCGTGAACAGCTCCATGTATTCCCCACAGCTTACAGGGTGGAAAGTTCCTGAACAGCCCATGGTGGAAAGTTCCTGAACGCTGAGGCCCAGGCTTCCTCCTCTCCGAGCCCCGTGCACAGACCCGGAGGCAGCCGAGCCTGACAGGGCGCTCGGCCCTCTTTCCTGAGCCGCGGCTCGTTTCCCGTCAGTCAGCACTCAGGTGCTCAACTGGTGAGAGTGCAGCCCAGGTGCACCCGGGCTGCGGGTTCGATCCCGGGTCAGGGCACATTCCAGAACCAACCACGGAACACAGATGGATGTTTCTCTCTAGAAGCAAGCAATAAAATAAACATTAAAAACACCAACACTGCTCACCTGACCAGCTTGTCAGCCAGGGACGCACCCCATCCTTCAGGTTGGAAAGAAAACTGGAGAGAAAGCAGCCCGTTAGTAATGTCCACGTCCTGAGGCCATTTTGGCCGCCTCCCCGCCCGCCCCCGGCTGGCCTTCCCCTCCTCTCTCCGGGGCAGGCAGGGCCACCCTCGCCCTCCCTGGCCACGAGCGGCTTCCTTCTCCACCGGGGACCTGGGTCAGAAGAAACTCCTCCCAGTCCACCATCCAACCGTGTGTTGAGCTGGGAAACGAAGCCACGTTGCCAGCACCAAGGGTGACTCCTTGCAGAACTCGGGGTGCGCCTCCCAGACACCCCCATGGCACCTGGAAAGCCCCTCCCTGCGCAGACGACGCCCCGGGAGTGCAGTCTGGTGCGGGAGTGTCTGACACGCCCTCGCGGAGGAACGGGGTTTCCGAGTGTTTCCCCCACGGGAGCTGGAACGATCCCGGTGACAAAGCCTGCTTCATTCTCGGGCATCTTCCCGGGGCTCAGCCCGCCCCAGGCCGCAGGGGGCGGCTCCGCGTTCCCGCCGGCACGGGCGGCGCGGGCCTCGCGGGCCCCCAGCCGACGGCGCCGCCGCGGCGGGAGCCGCTCCAGCTCGTGCGGCGGGAAGAACGGCCGGCGCCTGACTCCCCCAACGCCCGACAGGCAGGGCCGGGGCGGCCTCGGCCCCCGCCCCGGAGCCCGGAGCCCGGAGCCCGCGCGTCCCCCGGGCCGGGACCTGGGCGCGGGGCGGCGCAGGCCGTTACCCCGGACGCCGGGCGCACCGCCCCCGAGGCCGGTGCCCAGCTGCCGCCCCGGGGCGCCGGGCGGGCGGGTGACCTCGGAGGCGGGCGGCGGGCGGGCGGCGCGGCCTTCGGTGAGGCCACGCCCGCGGCTCTCGGGAGGGCCGCCGCCGAGAACGGCGAGACAGCGCCCTCTGAGGGCCGCGCCGGGGCCTGCAGGCGGGCCGGGCGGCGGTACCTGGGTGATGGAGTCTCCGAAGAGCAGCACCCGAGGCCAGAGCAGCGAGCTCCCGCAGCCCAGGCCCTCGCACAGCGCCATGCCCGGCGGCTGAAGGGCCCGCAGGCGGATATCCGGGCGGGGCCGCGGCGGGGGCGGAGCTAGGGGCGGAGCAGGGCGGATATCCGGGCGGGGCCGCGGCGGGGGCGGAGCTAGGGGCGGAGCAGGGCGGATATCCGGGCGGGGCGCGCGGCGGGGGCGGAGCTAGGGGCGGAGCAGGGCGGATATCCGGGCGGGGCCGCGGTGCGCGGCGGGGGCGGGGCCGCGGCGGGGGCGGGGCCGTTTGCTGTTCCTGAGCCGTTAGGTGCGGCCGCCGCCCCGGAAGCCCACCTCCCAGCCGCCTGGCCGGGCTCCCGGTCAGCTCAGCCGGGGCGACTCCGAAAGGAGAGGGGTTGGCGCCGCCGTCCGAAGCCGGCTGGAATGTTCCAGCAAATGGCGAGGAGCGAGACGCCCGGCGGCCAGGGGCGACCCGGGCGCCCGCCCGCCGCCCGCCACGCTCCTAGCATCGTTTCTGTAAATGGTGACCCGTCCACCCGCGCAGCGCCTCACAGCCGTGGCTCGAAGGGCCCTGGGAGCTAACCTCAGAGGAAGGGACCCCTCCAGGCATCTGGCTCCCGGAGACGTGCTCACCTGGACCCTCCGGGACCGATGGGACCGCCGGGGCCACGGCTGTGGGAGCGGCTCCGGCCCCGCCCCGCCTCCTGCTGCGAGAGGCTGAGATGGTCTCTGTGACCCGTCCTCCCGCTCGGCCGCCGCCTCTTGAATAAACTGGATTTTCCTTCCATCAGCTCCGGAGCCACAGGCAGCTGTCACCGAAGGACGCACTCCGCACACAGCCGCCTCTTGTTAATAAACCGTGTGCTCACCACGGACCGATGGTGTTGACTCGGGCCCTGGTGGCGCTCAGTGGTTAGCGCAGGCCCAGGGACTGAGGATCCTGAGTTTGATTCTGACCAAGGGCGGCTCCCGGTTTCAGGCGTGACCCCCAGAAGGGGGCGCTGGGGAGGCAGCTCATCCATGTGTTTCTCTCCTCCCTCTCGGGTGAGGATTAACCAAACAGTAGTTCACGCCTGGCATGTGCTGGTGTCGGGCAGCAGACTCAGAGTTTGGCCTCTGGGAGGATTAGGTTCACCGAATACACGGAAAAGTGGGGGTGCCAGGAGGAGGGTGAGGGTGTGGGATTACTGAGGCAGGGGGAGTCTTCGCAGACTGAACACGGTTTTGCGGAAGGTGGGTGGCCGATGGGACAGGGTGTGGGGAGATGAGGAATTTGAACAGACCCTGTGGCCAGTCGCTAAGGGGACTGAAACCGGAACCCAGGGGCCGAGGAGAGCCGGGGAGGGGGGCCTTGTGGGAGGAACCTCAGGAGCCCCGGGTGTGCGCCCAGGAGGCCGTCCCCTCCACCCCACGGTGACACGTGATGTCCTGGAGGAGCCACGCGGGCCGGGAAGCGGAGGGCCGGGAGCAGTGGTGCCGGGAAAGCTGCCTGCCGCTCACGGCCTGGCCCCGGGGTCCCGCAGGAGCCTGGCTGCAGCTGGAGAGGCAGCCGGGGACACGGCGCCACCCAGTCTCGAGGCTGGGCATTCCCGGGAGCCACGGGGGGAGCTTCCACACGCGGCTGCTGGAGGACCCGCATGCGAACCACCCACTTCCCACGCGCACACGTGGGCACCCGTGTTCTGTGCCCCACGTGCCAGGCGGAGCCCGTAGGCCAGGCCAGGCGCTCGGACTTCATGGAATCACGGTGAAGCCCGAGGGCTCCAGCAGGCGGCTGACTGCTGCTGTGCGCCCTTCCTGAGCCCCAGCTGCTGCGTGTTTCCCACATGGGAGGCCGGCCCTCCTCCCTCGAAAGGTTCTGCAGAGGAACCACCTGTTCCTTGTTGCCTAAAACGTGGCTCCACAGGTGGCCGGGCTGCCGTGGTGTCCGAGCTCGGCCTGCACGGGTGTGGGTGTGTGGCTGCAGCAGGGAGCGGTGGGAAGAGCTATTTAGAATTCTTACCTCCAAGTGGTTACTCCGAGGGAGGGACAGGGGAAAGGACACGCCTTCTTGCTGTAGGTCTTCAGGAAGACGTTACACGTGTGTTTTGTAGCTTGAACTGTTAGAAGAGCCTGGCCAGTGTGGCTGGGTTGAGAGCACTGAGAGGTTACCAGTTCGATCCCGTTAGGCGACACAGCCAGGTTTTGGTTTTGATCCCTGGTCAGGGTGCATACAGGAGGCAACTGATCGATATTCCTCTCCCTTTAAAATCAATAGAACATATTAATTTTTCAAAGTAGATTTTTAATCCCAGAGAGGGAGAGGGATAGAAACATCAATGATGAGAATCATAGATCGGCTGGCTCCTGCACATCACCTACTGGAGACTCAGCCCGCAACCTAGGCATGCCTCCCTGACTGGAATTGAACCCAGAACCCTGCTTTATCCAATGAGCAAAACCAGCTAGGGCTAACTATAATTTTAAAAAAATTTCATATGACCCTTAGACCTATAGTTTGGGCCAAAGACAAAGAAGTTGGCTCCATTACAGAAATAAATGTATTTCATTTCACGGAACAAGATTCACAGTGAAGTCTGTCACCAAAGCACAGGAAATGGGTGGTCAGTGGTAATAAGTTTATAAGACACAAGAGGTGAGGCCTGACCAGCGTTGATGGAAGTGAGTGGCTGGACAGCTGATGTCTGTAGCTGGACTGGGGCTGTGAGGGGAGGAGGGACTCACGCACAGCGTGTCCCTCTGCAGAGGAACCATCGCCTGCTCGTTGATTAGATGCCGAGTTAGCCCTGCAGGGTGACCGCCCTCAGCAGCAGCACCTGATGGGCCTGTGCCATTTGCCAGTCTGCATGCTGTGTGCCTCAGGAACCGGGACTATCAGCTTACATATGAAACAATTCAGGGCACCTGAATACCCTCACACAGGAGACATAAAAAGAATCACCTTCCTGTCTCTGAAATTGAATACATAGCTATTAAACAGAGGAAATATCACTGAACCCCAAAAGCTGTAATTTCACAAATGTAGAAATTAAGGAACTTGGCAAGAGGATCAGGAGGGAAAAGATAGAAAGGGGGCTTAAAACTTGATAATCTAGAAAAATTAAGTCAAATTCAGAATATCAATATGAAAATAAGTTATTGTGCATTTTCTTAAAATGTATATAAGACATACCGGTTCAGTTGCTATGAACAGACTTAATGAAAAATCCTCGCCGGAGTACGTGTTTATTGATTTTAGAGAGGAAGGGAGAGAATTTCGATCCATTGACTCCTGTATGCACCCTGACTGGGGATCGAACATGCAACCTGACCGGGAATGGAGCCGCACGTTGTGGTGCAGAGAACCCTGATCCAAACAGCAGGGCTCCGAGCAGCCTGGCAGGGCGCTGTGAGCAGAGTTTTACAGTTTATTGGGAGCGGCATCCGTGCCCAGAAGTGGAATCAATAAATCCTACACGTTTATTCAGCATTCAGAGCAATGGACAGATCAGGTGGTAATTGTGGTGTGCTAGCGACTGGAATGAGAGCCGCTGGCCGTCCAGAGTGGAGAGGCCGCCCCAGGCAGGAACGTGTTTCCCGGTAAGTGACAGCAGCGGTCAGTGCACCGGCGTGAGGGCCTCGTACAGTCTCTGCGCGGCCAGCTCCACCATTTCCCGGAGCGACTCGTCATCCTCGCTTCCTTCCTCGCACTCGGCAGTCTGCAGGAGGAGACACAGACGTTACTGTACGGCAGGGAAGTGACTGCTCTTCCAGCACACTCATCCCGGGCGGGGCGGAGGGGAGCAGGAGGGGGCACCCAGCCCTGCGCCCTGTGGGCGGGCACGAGCTCATAATCATCTGGCTCCCTTCCAGCTGTAAACACTGTGCTGTTAAACACTTTGTGTAAAACCGAGGAGAGAAACACCCTTAATTCTGTTAACCTTTCAGCGTGTGACCTTCTAGCCTTTAGCTTTACGTACAGACTTCTTACGGGCTGGAGCGTAACCTGCCCCACTTAGCGATCCGGCGGACACTGCGCTGGGCGGCACCAGCGTCCCCTGGCCGCCGGTCAGCCTGTGTGAAATCACTGCTAGTGGCACAGACAGGGCGGCTGGGAACCACGATGGGGAAGTTCTCAGTTTACTTTTCTATTGAGGAAATAATCAAATAATCTCCTAAATAATCAAAGACCATGCAAAAGAAATTTTAAACACACGTCATCTGTGTAGTGTAACTGTTCTAATCTCCGGAACAGCCCTGCATGGCTCCGGGGATAAGAAGGAAAAGGTCATATATAATAATTTCAACAATAAAGATTTAAACTAAACAAAACAGCCCTGCGAGGCAATGAATTTCGCTCAGGCCTGTGAAGTAATTATGCAAAGTGGGCTGGCGTGAGATCAGAGGCGCCCCGCCTCAGAAGCCCCGGAGCCCGCTGGTGCCGGACTAGGAGCCCTGAGCTGGCCCGGGTGCCGGCCAGGGAGGCCACACAGGGATCCGGTGCCAGACGGCCCCTCGGAAAACAGACGAGAAAGGAAAAAGCAGGAACATACAACTTCTCCTATGGGGTGGGCAAAGCAGGTTTGTAGCTATGAATACGGGACATACAGACAACTGTATGCCTACTTTTGCCTCACGTTGGTAGAGTAATATAAACAAAACTTGTAAAAAATAGAAATAAAAAAATAGGAAGAAACTGGAAGGAAATGCTAAAACACAGGCGTGGGGTCACAGGGTTCTCTGCTAGGCTTGGAGTCGCAGGTGGTTTTGCCTTCACCCTGTTTCCTGAATGTCTGGAGACGTAGGGGCAGCTCATACCCGGGTCTCCAAGTTCAGGTTCGCAGTCCTCCCGTCCACGGTGACACTGAGCAGGGAGCCGTCCTTCACGCTCACGCAGTCCTCTCCGAATATGTCCCTGCGCACACAGCACAGCAGTGAGGCACATGCTGACACGCGCAGTTTACAGAGCTGGGCACAGTGCTATCGTCCTGAGATACACTCGTTAATTGGTTACCTTCTGTATTTCATTAATGTCCTAGAACAGGTAAAACACAGCTACCACTCATTAAGAAAGCTCTGTTGCAGCAGGCACTGTGCCAGGCACTTACATACATGATCTCCACCTGTAAGCATGCTGGCGAGAAGCCCCCGTGCACAGGGGGTTTGCAGGGCGTGTGCAGGTGGCGGACCTGCAGCCCTGGCCGGTGCGCAGTGGAGCCGGGACCAGACCTGGCCTCCTGGCTGCAATGCCCCCAGCCCCTGGCTGCCCCTTTCAGCCCCCCCTGGTCAGGCACTGCGGGCCCTGGGAGCCGGCCCATCATTAGCGGCCACGCTGTTCCAGTGGGTCACACACATGTGCAAACAGCAGGCCGGCCGGCAGTGGGCTGGGTGAGGAGTCAGTGGGTCAGTGAGGGTTGGAGACTGGCCAGCCATCAGCACTGCCCACAGGTGTTCAGCTGGCACAGGGGTTGGGGGGCCCATGGGGTGACCGCCCAGCGGTTCATGGTGATAAGTTCCTTTGCATGAGTGTAACCAGAGCACTAAGGAGAAACACTCCATTTTAACCGCACACACACGTTCAAAAGGAGAGAAAAGGGGTCATTTCAGGTATCAGCGGTGGTTTGTGTGAGAGCAGCCAGGGCAGCCATCCCACAAGCTCACGGACTCAGCGACAGCGTGACAGCTGACGGACAGGGCGCACTTATGTATGGCTTTCTCTCAGCCCTCGAGTTCCTGTTTCTAACACTGAGGGGTGTGTGTGTGTGTGTGTGTCTGTGTAGGTGTGTGTGTGGGGGGTGGAGAGGTGTGTATGTGTCTGTAGGGGTGTGTGTGTGTGTGTGTCTGTAGGTGTGTGTGTGGGGTGGAGAGGTGTGTATGTGTCTGTGTAGGTGTGTGTGGGGGGGGTGGAGAGGTGTGTATGTGTCTGTAGGGGTGTGTGTGTGTGTGTGTGTGTAGGTGTGTGTGTGGGGTGGAGAGGTGTGTATGTGTCTGTAGGGGTGTGTGTGTGTGTGTGTGTGTGTCTGTGTAGGTGTGTGTGTGGGGTGGAGAGGTGTGTATGTGTCTGTAGGGGTGTGTGTGTAGGTGTGTGTCTGTGTAGGTGTGTGTGGGGGGTGGAGAGGTGTGTATGTGTCTGTAGGGGTGTGTGTGTGTGTGTGTCTGTGTAGGTGTGTGTGTGGGGGGGTGGAGAGGTGTGTGTGTGTGTGTAGGTGTGTGGGGGGGGTGGAGAGGTGTGTATGTGTCTGTAGGTGTGTGTGTGTGTGTGTGTGTGTGTGTCTGTGTAGGTGTGTGTGTGGGGGGTGGAGAGGTGTGTATGTGTGTCTGTAGGGGTGTGTGTGGAGGTGTGTGTGTCTGTAGGGGTGTGTGTGTGTGTGTGTGTCTGTGTAGGTGTGTGTGGGGGGTGGAGAGGTGTGTGTATGTGTCTGTAGGGGTGTGTGTGGAGGTGTGTGTGTGGGGGGTGGAGAGGTGTGTGTGTGTGTCTGTAGGGGTGTGTGTGGAGGTGTGTGTGTGGGGGTGGAGAGGTGTGTGTGTCTGTAGGGGTGTGTGTGTGTGTGTGTGTGTCTGTGTAGGTGTGTGGGGGGGTGGAGAGGTGTGTGTGTGTGTGTGTAGGTGTGTGTGTGGGGGGGTGGAGAGGTGTGTGTGTGTGTGTGTAGGGGTGTGTGTGGAGGTGTGTGTGTGGGGGGTGGAGAGGTGTGTGTATGTGTCTGTAGGGGTGTGTGTGGAGGTGTGTGTGTGGGGGGTGGAGAGGTGTGTGTGTGTGTCTGTAGGGGTGTGTGTGGAGGTGTGTGTGTGGGGGTGGAGAGGTGTGTGTGTCTGTAGGGGTGTGTGTGTGTGTGTGTGTGTCTGTGTAGGTGTGTGGGGGGGGGGAGAGGTGTGTGTGTGTGTGTGTAGGTGTGTGTGTGGGGGGGTGGAGAGGTGTGTGTGTGTGTGTGTAGGGGTGTGTGTGGAGGTGTGTGTGTGGGGGGTGGAGAGGTGTGTGTGTCTGTAGGGGTGTGTGTGGAGGTGTGTGTGTGTGTGTGTGTGTGTCTGTGTAGGTGTGTGTGGGGGGGGTGGAGAGGTGTGTGTGTCTGTAGGGGTGTGTGTGGAGGTGTGTGTGTGTGTCTGTAGGGGTGTGTGTGTGTGTGTGTGTCTGTGTAGGTGTGTGTGTGGGGGGTGGAGAGGTGTGTGTGTCTGTAGGGGTGTGTGTGTGTGTGTGTGTCTGTGTAGGTGTGGGGGGGGTGGAGAGGTGTGTATGTCTGTAGGGGTGTGTGTGGAGGTGTGTGTGTGTAGGGGGGACGGGGATGGAGGGGACAGGCTGGGAAGAGGACCCGGTGGAGGGGGCGGAAAGGTCAGCACCCGTGAGCGGAGTCTGGCTCTAAGGGAAGAGCTGCGTCACGGTCCATCCACCCGACGGAGGGGCGCTGGCTCTTCCACAGCCGCAGAGCCGCGGGCTCCCGCCCCGAATGGCGCCCTCGCAGGCCTCTCAGCCCGGTCCCAGGGCGGCTTCGGGCCCGGAGGCCCCCCCCCCCCCACAACCCCCGCCTGAGGGGGCCACTCACTGCAGCATGACCTCCAGCCTCTTGCTGTACACGTGCATCTCCAGCTTCTTGGACGCCTTCTGGACGGCAGCTGCGGAGGAGAGTCTGTCTGTATCCTGTGTGCACTCATCCCAGCCAACACCCAGGACGTTTCTGACCGGCCTGGACTCCTCCAGGGGAAGGTCAGCTAAACTTGGAGAACTGCCGACTGCTCATTTTTAGTATTTAGGAGAGAAGCGCTCCTGGAGGACCAGGCTGCTGCGCATGCAGGGAGGGCGGCAGCCTTAGGAGAGCCACGTGCCTCTTCCTCAGGGGTGGGAGGGCTGCCCGCTGCCAACGATGCCCCACGGCGTGTTTGACCGCCCCACGGCGTGTGCCAGCAGCTGCGTCTGGGCTGGCCCAGCTGGGAAGACATGCACGGGGTACGTTCACTGCCGCTTCCCCGGCGGAAGGTGCTCCTGGCAGACAGGAGGGTCCTCTCTCCACAGCTCCGGGAGTCACGCTCAGAGCCCGTTTTCCGCTAGGCGTGCTGGCTAACGGGGACAGCGGGACACTTCCCGTTACCGAGTTCCCAGAGGGACTGGCACTAAGAGATTTCATCGTAGAGCGAGGTGCAGGGGAAATACTAGTGATGTGCACTGTTTTACGTGTATTTAGTGCTGTCAAGGTTACAGGAAGGAAAAACCAGGAGTTTGAGCAACTTAGCACTCCCCTTTCTGCTGTTTAGCTCAAACGCTCCAGAGGAAAGGACTGACTGTGCAGTGAAGTGTAGCAGGAAGAAAGTGGGATGCTGTACCTTTCCGGACTCTGGGGTTTGACTGCACCTCGAGGACCACGGTGGTCACGGTGTCGGCATACATGTCGTTGGCGGGGTTAGCAAGCCACTGCAGAGCGGAAGGCAGAGTTAGGAGGGTACAGTCGGGCCACCCGCCAGGGACAGACCTTTAATCTACGTAAAATAACACGTGAACACAGACAGCTGGCCTTGTAGCTGGGAAACTTGCAAACAATTTCCCTGCAGCGCTGGGACAGGGAAACAGACAAGGCCGCCTTTGTCACCCTGTCCCAGAATGCCAGCCCATCAAACCAACCATTCATCTGGTGTGGGTTCCCGATTCCACCAGCAGGAATTTAAAATTCTACCAGTGGGGCCCTGACCGGTGTGGCTCAGTGGATAGAGCGTCGGCCTGCGGACTGAAGGGTCCCGGGTTCAATTCCAGTCAGGGGCGTGTGCCTTGGTTGCGGGCACATCCCCATTGGGGGGACGTGCAGGAGGCAGCTGATAGAGGTGTTTCTCTCTCATCGATGTTTCTAACTCTCTATCCCTCTCCCTTCCTCTCTGTAAAAACCAATAAAATATATTTAAAATTCTACCAGTGGGAAGACATTTACCTAAGTTAGTGACCGCTTGCCTTGGAGGACGTGGCCGTGTTAATGTGTGTACTTGAGTGTTCAAAGTCCCACTCTCTTAAGATAAAACCTCACTCTGTCACATTAAAACTTGTCAAGTTTTAATGTGACAGAGTGAGGTTTTATCTTGAGAATGCTAAGACCTGTTGATACACCTGAAAGTAGCCTGGGACACTGTAATATCAGCTCCAACACAATGGTATTACGGGACAAGGACTGCAGCTGTGCGCAGGATGGCCGCCAGCCTGCAAGCTGACCCGACCCACCTGCGCAGCCGCAGTCCTGTCTGCACTCATCACACACACTGAACGCCACGCCTGGACTGGTGGCTAGTTTCTGTCACACAGACAATGCTCGCTATGCTGCATGTAAAGCTGATCTTGTTAAGAAAGCTATACTCTCCGATAATCTTTTCCTGATTGGGAAGCTAATTTCTCCACATGTAAACTCTTTCTAAACTGGAATTTACGGGAGGGAGGGCGTTGGTTAATGAGGTTATATAGGTTTCAGATGTACAGTTCTATAGCACATGAGCTGCACACAGCACTGTGTTCACCACCCCACGCCAAGTCTCCACAGTGAATGCTTAAACCCTTTTCCTCCGTATTTGGGTAAACAGTCTCATCTTACTTCTAACACCACCATTCCTGGTTCCTGTATTACAGTAATATTTTTGAACACTTTCAAAGCAGGTTTTTCTTGAATTTCTAATTCTTCTACATCACCTGAAAGAAAGAATTAGAAGATGTACATAATTTCCTGATAATCTGCCAGAGGTATAATTATTCATTTGTTTATAGGGACAGCGGAACTGAAGCTGACACATAATGGAAAAAGTTAACAGTGTACTTGTGTGGTCAGATTTAAATAGCTAGTGAGTTCCACATTAATTGCTCAGAGTAACTGAGAGATCTCAATATGTATTATAAAAGCCCACACAACTAGAACGGATTTACCTCGGACATTAATATTTCATCAACAGCAAACCGTGGTGACGGTCACTCTTCTGTTTTTATGCCGAGATTAGCCATGAGCATCTTAACATTTCCCAGAGGCTCATCGGCCCCGACAGTCCCTCTCCCCCTGTCTTCTCGGGGTTACTCCTCCCGCAGGGCACGTCTATCCTTAACGTGAGCCTTCTGGTTTCCCAGGCGAGGTCTGCGGTGAGAGGGTTTCCTCTGCTGCACTTTACGGCAGCACGTGGCCACACGAGGGGTGCGGGCTGACAGACAGGCACCTTGTAATCGGAGTGCTCTGGCCTGTGAGCGCGCCTTTCCTTTGACTGAGTCTCTGCCCCTCGCTGCTGCCCGCAGTGAACAGAGGTTTTCCCTCTCCCTGGCCTCTGCCCGGTGGCCCTGCGCCCTGAGAAGACCTGCCGTGCACGGTGCCAGTGGAACAAGGAAAACTCACCGAGCAAAGACAGAAACAGAGAAGACTTGGGTAAGTAAGCTGAAGTAGATTTTAGACCCAAGGAGCAAAGACTGCCGATATTTTTAGAATTTTAAGTGGACTGAAGACGATAAAAGGTATAATGGGATTTAAAAAAATGGATGAATAATGAGTAAATTTTTAAGCTTCACCTAAAAGTGGTACGATGAAGTACAAATAAAATTTGTGCTAATCTGAGACAGTTACCAAAACAAAACCATATCCTTTCCTAGATATATCATTACTTAAAAAAACACACACACACACAAAAAAAGTGACTGTCACTCAGTACACACACCTGTCAGTTTCTGTAGCTGGTGATGGAGCAGATTAAAGGGGCCGTTATAGGGAATGGCCTGCGTCTGCTTCACGGTGCTCATGGCCAGGTCAGTGTAATCTGCAGAGGACACGAGAAGAAATGCGCGTAAAGGAAAAACACTAGTCCGGCAAACACAGCTTGCAAACATCCTGGAGTGAAGGAAAGAAGTAAAGCAACCGAGAGCACGTTTCCAGCAGCAAGGCGCTCCTCAGTTCGTCCTCATCCTCGTACCCCTAAGCCCCCGCCGACCCCGCCAGGTTAAGCACCCCACCCTCCTGAACACATCCGGCCCCTCCGCGTCTGCAGCCAGCACACCAGCTGGCCGCCACTTCTCGGGCTTGGCACCTGCTGGCACACAGCCGCCTGACGGACACAGCCGCCTGACGGGCACAGCCGCCTGACGGGCACAGCCGCCTGACGGGCACAGCCTTTCCCAACACCAGGGCCCGCTGTCTCGGACACCTCGGCCTCGCGGACCGACACGGGGGCTGGCTCAGAAAGGTGCTTCTCTCCTCGGGCACCGCTCCGGGGCGGGGGCTGTGCTTCTGGTGACCTCGGCCCTCCGGCCCGCACCAGGCCGGCTGGGTAAGAGCCCGACGGCCTGCAAGCTGCCTGTCCCACCTGCATTAGCGCTGAGTTTACAGCGGTCCATGAGCAGCTGTTCACGTGGACACAACCCCACACTGACTGCCAAGCCACGCTGGCTCAGCATGCGCACAGCTCAGGCCACCAGGCCCGGAAGCCACTAAAACCACAGGCCACCGAGGTCAGTGCCTGTGTGGGCACCTTCCTTCAGGAGAGAACATCGCTCCACTGACGGGGAGGACAGCGGCACGTCAGCAGGAGCCACTGTCTGAGAGGCAAGCCTGTTCCAACGAAGGAAGAGCCGCTTCACCAAGAACTGAAGTGTCAGCAGTTCGGGGGAGACTCATTTCCCCATAAAACGAACTGGATCGTTAACTTCCACCGATTGATCTTTTATCACTCGGCTGGTATTTAAAATGTGGCCCCTGGGGAAGAGAAGTTTTCATAGACATTTCCTCTCAAAGCTAAAACCGAATTATATTTGACGCCTAACAGCGCACTTACTGGAGAGGTCACAAGGAGAAAGTATGTGGTAATTGAAGTTTCTCTTCACAAGGATTCCTGAGACGCGCTGGCCTTGCTCTGGCTTCTTGTCTGCTAAAAAGCCCATGACCTTGGCCAGTTTTTCCCCTCTGAAGTTCAAGGTCACCGCTTCTGTGTTCCGAGGGTTATGGACCTCTATGTGGACTTCGTCATTATCTTCATATTCTCGAATCAGGGCTGCTTTCAATCGGGCCATCTCGTTCTGTTCTCCGTGGACTAAAATCTAACGGGAGACAAGTGAAAGGGCACCGGAAGGATCCTCAGTCCAGGTAACCACGGCCTTTCTGTGAATACGGATCAGTTAAACGTCCGGTGGAGAGATGTTACTACGCACAAACCCGCACTCTTATGTTCCTGGGGAGGCGGCAGAGTGTCAGAAACAACAGTGGCTTTGGGGCTGGTAGGTCTGAACAGGTGCCCATGTGGTGGGAAATTAAAGGGCACCGCTTGCCCTGGACACGTTGGCTCAGTGGATAGGGTGTTGGCCTGTGAACTGAAGGGTCCCAGGTTCAATTCTGGTCAAGGGCACATGACTGAGTTGTAGGCTCCATCCCCAGTGTGGGGCGTGCAGGAGGCAGTTAATCAGTGATTCTCTTTCATCATGGATGATTCTCTCTCTCCCTCTCCCTTCCACTCTGAAATCAATAAAAATATGTTTTAAAAAAATAAAGTGTACAGCTTGCCCACCTCCCAGGAGAGCTGGGGGGACGGGTGCTAGGAGAGTGAGCTCCGTTTACGTGCTGCGTGGCCAGAGGCGGTCTGATTTGAGAACCAGCCGCAGCGAGGTGTGCTTGCCCCTGTGATCGCCAAAGGAAACCCGGACTCACCACGTGAGGCGGTTTCAAAGCACGGATGAACTCGCTGGTCTGCTGGTAGTCCGTGTGAGCGGAGAAGGAAATGTAATCCACAGACATCTTCAACGGCAGCTTCTGTCCAGACATAGTGGTGATCTCTTCGGGTTCGGACATGATGTGCTGTGGAAAACAAAGAACAAAATAAACCACCCAACTGGATTCGGCACATTTCCCACTTTCCATGCAGCCGTAAACTCACGCTACATTTAGGACCATCAGCACAAAAACCATTCTAATGCCACCGAGTTAGTAATTATCGAATGCCATCTCCTTCATCAAGCAGACACTCAATCAGAAAGCGAGGCGGTGAGTTAAAACCACGTGGCTGGAGTGAGAAGCGGAGTGACCACTCTCCAATGAGGAAGGCCAGCGGCCCTCTCCACTCCTCTGGAAAGAGCTTCCAGCGAGGAGGGTGCACATCACGGGCAGCGTGCTCCTATTCTGGTTTTTAAATTACATTTTTATTGATTTCAGAAAGGAAGGAAGAGGGAGATATAGAAACATCAATGATGAGGGAATCGTCAATCGATCGATCAGCTGTCTCCTGCATGTCCCCTACTGGGGATTAAGCCCGCAACCAAGGTACATGCCCTTGATCGGAATCGAACCCAAGACCTTTCAGTTTGCAGGCTGACGCTCTATCCACTGAGCCAAACTGGCTACGGCTGAACATCTATTTTAAACACACAGCTAACAATGTCTGCATGACTCATAGAATAAAGTAATAAAAATGAGCAGAGCGGAATCCATGCACTTAGGAAATAAAATGGACGTTAACCGTCAGAGGCGATAGGGGAACAAGGTGCTCGGTGCTCAGAACCTGCCTCTGGAGTCCTGCACATGCCCGCCTGCCTCCCTGAGGCTCACAGCGAGCCGCAGGAAGATGGACCTGAGCCCAAACCCTGACAGCCTGTCCAGAGAACACTGTCCGTGAGCCTCGTCCCCGTCACCTACGGTGCCCATGTTTGTCCCAAATGGGATCCTCCCACTGTCCTTACTGCACCTGACGGTGCTCCTTGAACTTGAATGCGCCTCCACCCGCCTGGGATCAGGCCATGCCCCTCAGTGCCTGCGTCACTGCTCACCCTCACGAGCAGCCTCTCCCTCTCCCTCAGCAGCAGGGCCCCGCCTCCAGGCCCGCACGGGGGAGCGCGGCAGGGACCGACCTCAGCCAGGGTGCCCTCCACACAGTAGCCCGCACCGCGGAGCCGGCAGGGACCGACCTCGGCCAGCGTGCCCTCCACGCAGTAGCCCACACCGCGGAGCCGGCAGGGACCGACCTTGGCCAGGGTGCCCTCCACGCAGTAGCCCGCACCGGGGAGCCTGGCAGGGACCGACCTTGGCCAGGGTGCCCTCCCCGCAGTAGCCCACACCGGGGAGCACGGCAGGGACCGACCTTGGCCAGGGTGCCCTCCACGCAGTAGCCCGCACCGGGGAGCCTGGCAGGGACCGACCTTGGCCAGGGTGCCCTCCCCGCAGTAGCCCGCACCGGGGAGCCTGGCAGGGACCGACCTTGGCCAGGGTGCCCTCCACGCAGTAGCCCGCACCGGGGAGCCTGGCAGGGACCGACCTTGGCCAGGGTGCCCTCCACGCAGTAGCCGGCGATGATGACGCCGTTCCTCTTGTCTGTGCACCAGCTCTCGAAGAGCTCCCGGGACAGGCCGCTCTGCATCATGCCCGGGGACGCCATCACCACGCTGGGCCCGATGTCGTCAAAGTGGTCCATGCTCTGGGCGGGGGGGGGAGGGAAGAGCGGGTGAGGACCAGGCTGTGACCGAGCTTTCCTTTTTTCTAATAAATAACAGATAGGCGACCACACGAGTGAAGGGGTCTTGACAAGACTAATAAACGGTTAGCCCAGCGTCCAAGTTCCTAACAGTTTGGACTAGGAATGAAAGACAACAAAGTGAGGAAAACACTTAGCTCACAATGACCCTCAAAACCTGCTCTGGCAGCTCGGGGGCCATCACGACGCCCCAAGGACTCACAGCTCCCTCTCAGGTCTCAGGGATATTTTGAGCTGGCCTAGAAATCTAACCAAAAAAATTAACACTGTTTCTAGGGAAAACGCGGCTCTAATTACTGAAACACTAACCTAAAATATAAGGATTTATGAACAGAGCTTATCTATAATTGGAAAACCACTTACACCCTGATTGCTGTGGAGTATTACTTTATGATTAGAGCATTAGTTTGGATGAAACAACATACACATTTTAATGAGAGAAAATCTGATTTCATTGAATGCTCTAGAAAAGTAAACAGGAAAGTGTTCACATATGGAATTTATAATGCTAATCATCAAAAAGATGATTAGGTTTGAGTAAGAACAGAAAAACCTAATACACAAGGTATTTTTCTCATCAGGACTTGTTATTTCTGCGACAAAAAGGCTCGAGTTATTCAGCAACAGTGAGAAGTGACAAGGCACAGGGACTTGGAGCAGGGGCCGAAAGCACGCCCGCTGCCTAGTTCCTGACTCCATCAGAAGTGATGGCTGCTGGGGAGAGGCGGGCTGCTGGGGGAGAGGCGGGGCTGGGTGAGGACCGGGCTGCTGGGGGAGAGGCGGGGCTGGGGGAGAGGCGGGCTGCTGGGGGAGAGGCGGGGCTGGGTGAGGACGGGGCTGCTGGGGGCCAGGCCTCTCCCCTGGCTGCTCCGGGTGTGCCAGCCGCCCTGCCCTCCCTCCACGAGCTCTCACCTTCAGGTTACTAATGTGTTTGAAGACGAAGGGGTTGTTGATGTTGATCTGCTTGCGGATTTTGTCGTTCATGGCGTTCACGTACGTCTGGTACACGGCCATACACTTCTTGGCCAAAGATGATGCGTAGTATATTGGAATATCGTGGAGTTCCGGGTGATTCTGCCAGTACTCATCTGGAGAGAGTTTATGAGATAAATGTCATTTTGTTATATGGGGTAGACAGTCCACGTACTAAGTGACACGAACAATTAATTTAAAAATTCAGACGAGAAATAAATGAAAGCACATAAGCATGCTTTAATGGGGCCAGGAAGCATCAGCTGTCTCCCTCCCTCAGCGATGGCCCTCAGCTCTCTGCAGGCTACTGCAGACAGTCAGGCACACAGCACGGACGCTGAGAAGACTGTGCTCCCAGAGGAGCCGCAGCATGGCTGCCTTTGAGGGGATCATAAACCCACACCCAACAGCGACCACTGCTCCTCCTACCGTCACACACGCTCACGGAGGCATTTGGGAAACGAAGGAAAGTAGACACTCACTCTCCAGAGTTAACTTTCTAGTCATTTGTGTAATTTGTACCTCACTAGGGTCAGAGTACATACTGTTTTGAACCCTATTATTATTATTACTATTTTTAGAAAACCACCTCTTAAAAAATTATTTTTTGATTGATTGGGAGAGGGAAAGAGAAACAGAACAGAAACATCAGTGAGAGAATCACTGATTGGCTGCCCGCTGCACACCCACACAGGGATTGAGCATGCATCCTGGGCATGTGCCCTGAACAGAAATTGGTTCATAGGTCGATGCTCAACCGCTGAGCCAGACTGATGTCCATTTTTCAGTCCCCTTAACATATTATGTGAATACATGTAACATGACTTTTTTCCTATAATGCGGTATTTACTGACACATTCCCATAAAAATACTGAAATGATTATACCCTACTGACAGGTTTTCTGTACATCTCATTTACTTCCCAGAAGTGGAACTGGTGGGTCAAAGGGCAGCATATTCTTTCCTTCTGAGGCTGATGGCAACCAGAAAGGCGCCGGTCACTGTTCCTCTAGTCTACCTTGACCCTGACCCTGACCCTAACCTTGACCCTGACCCTGACCCTAACCTTGACCCTGACCCTGACCCTAACCCCAACCCAAACACTTACCCTGACCCCAACCTGCCCCTAAGCCTAACCCTAACCCGAATCCTGGCCCCAATCCCTACTTCTAAATGCAGAAACGGAAGCCCAGCAAAGCAGAATAACCTGGAGGCCAGGCACTCCAGGTTCTAAGAATCTCCTGAGCGAAAAGTAAAAGACGCACCTAAAATCAGGAGCAGCTCCTGAGCCCTCCCGAGAGCAAAGACAGGGATGAGGCCACGGCCGCCTCTGTTCACAATGTCGTGGACCGTGTTGCAGAATCGTGCCTCTCGCTCCTCCCGCTTCTCATGGATGTGGGTCCCATACGTCGATTCCTAAGTGACACAGCAGACGGTGAGACCAAGACTGATGAGTCCAAAGGATAGAAAGCTAAGCATCATGAGATGCGAAGCAACGCGATTCATTTCTCCACTAACATGCTACCTATTTGGGCGTGTACTGTTAGAACACCATTTGAAGAACAGATAAGAATGTTAGACCTAATACCTGGTGAGCTGATATAAATCCTTTATAAAATGGAATTAGGAAATAGTGTAAAAATGTAGGGTAATTCACCTAGACAAAAACATGTAGGCGGTATCCTAGTACCGACTTTAGACCAGAGCTGATATACTTAACAGCAAGAAAGTGGAGCTGCACTACGAAGAGAGGTCAGAAAACTAAATATTATAGCAAGAAAAGATACGTTTATATCCAACCACATATTAGAAAAATTAGATTGCAATATTTTTTCCCACTAGAAAAAATTCTGCTTACATTATCCTGACTGCAATCCCATGCACTAATACTTACAATGATAAGAATATCAGGCTTAATATTTGGAATTTCAGCTGCCATTAAGTGTCTGTCTTCTTGTCGTGAGAAGTCACCTGTATACAAAAGCTGTGAAAAGATAAAGCTGGAAGGTTAGGCTTTTGGAAGGGTTCATTTGACTACTAAATACAGTTAGCTCATAAAACCTGAAAGTGGAAATAAACAGAACAGCCCACAATGGATGATACTGTGATGTTACCCTGTGTCTATCTGAGCTGGTCACAGACCATGCAGCATTTCAGTCAGTGACTCTAACTAATGGGAAGAATCCTCCCCCAAAGAGAACCTAGATCTTAACAAACCTGAGAAGTGCTCTGAACATCTCAGAGAAGAAGGGCAGAATGAGGAAAGAAGTCCACTGAGGAATATGGGAAAACCATAAAAAAAGGGAAGATAAAAACCATTGGCGGGTGTGCATCAAATTTCAAATGAGAATTTAGATCTGCATTTGTGTTATTTTCTGTGCCTTTGAGCAAACAGCAAGAAAAAATGATTTAGAAACACAGGACAACTCAATGTGTAAAAATATTAAATACTATATAAGCAGCTGCTGAAAATTCAGGACACTATTACACTAGAACATCGCTTTACAACTCTGGCTGCACATAAAGATCACCTAGAAAACTAAAAACCCCCACTAAAAATAAATAAATAAATAAATAAAGGGGGGGGGGTGGTAGTTTGAGACTACACCATTCTGTTTCAATGGGTATTTTTCAAAAGCTCCCTAAGTATTCTAATGTGCATCCAGAGTTAAGAACCACTGCTTGCCCGGCCAGTGTGGCTCAATGGTTGAACATCAACCCATGAACCAGGTCACGGTTCAATTCCCAGTCAGGGCACAAGCCCAGTTGTGTGCTTGATCCCCAGTACAGGGCGGGCAGGAGGCAGCCGATCAACGATTCTCACAGCTCCTCCCAGGCCATTTTCCATGGACGCCGAGGAGCTGCTGCTCTGGAAGTGGGAGGGAGCATCACAGATGCTCATTTCACTCTTTCCTCCCGCTTCTCACAGAAGCACTGTCCTGGGGTATGAACTATGACACTCAAGCGGAAAAAGCACGGACTTAACGTTCTCTCCGGTTTCAGTGTCTGGACACTGAGTCCTCGGGAACGTTCCTCAGCACCAGCTGGCGGCCTTCTCATGGAGGGAGCAGATAGGGCAGGGAGTACCTTCACGCCCGCGATCTCGATCATGAACATGGCCGCTCCGAGCACGTGGCCCGCATGGTAACACCAAAACTTGATTCCTGCGACCTCCTTCACTTCGTGGAAGTTGATGGTTTCGATTTTGTCCATGCTCTCTTCCAAGTCGGTCTCCGTGTATAGCATGTCGTCCGCTGATATGTTACTACATTTTTATAGATCCAACAAAAAGAATTCAGGGCAAGATTGTTAAAAAGTCCTTGATCTCACAGTAACTATGGATGACAAACCCATGAAATTATTTCTTTAACTTATATTGTATGGGTTATATTATCTAGAATGTCTTTGCCGTCTCCTGTATTTTTTTGCCCTGCAGTTCTAATAAAAATTTTAGTGTGTACAACTAGGAAGCATAATTTTAAGCACAGCACTCAGTAAACTAAGCAAAGTACTCTTTAGGGTAGTACTTCTCCACCTCTGTTCTATCCCAACGCACCTGAGACACTCCCTCACACACTGACCCAGGACAGAGATCCTGACACAGTGACGTGAAAAGATTTCTCTACAAAGGTTAGCGAACTTTTCTTCTGAAGATTATGCTAAGAACTTCCAAAAAGCAGGAGAGCGTAGTGGTGAAGGACAGGGCTCTGGAGCCAGTCTGCTTGGGTCTCAATCCAGCTGTGACCATTGCAGGTAAACTACTAACCACTCTGTGCCTATCACCACGCATTTTCCATCACCTGTAAAGTGGGATTCATAACAGAACCTACGCCATGAGGTTCTATAAAGGTTAAATGAGTTAACCATGTTAAGAACTGAGGACTGTGCCTGCATGTGGTAAGTAGCATTAAAGTGTAAGGAGTACATTTACTACTAACGATAACTCTCCCATTCTTTTTTTTTTTTTTTTTTAATATATTTTATTGATTTTTATACAGAGAGAAAGGGAGAGAGATGGAGAGTTAGAAACATCGATGAGAGAGTCATCGATCAGCTGCTTCTTGCACACCCGCTACTGGGGATATGCCCGCAACCAAGGTACATGCCCTTGACCGGAATCGAACCCGGGACCCTTCAGTCCCCAAGCCGACGCTCTATCCATTGAGCCAAACCGGTCCCAGCTCTCCCATTCTTTTGTATTTACATATGTAGAGTAACAAATGCATCTTACAACGCTTGGAATACATATATTAAACAGTAAACTCTTGAAGGCTAATAATTTGTGCTGTAGGGATCACAAAAATGCCACAAATTTTCTGATAAAAGAAGTTTTCCTCTTGCAACTGGAAGACTTCCCCAGGAAAAATTTTTCATTTAAGGTAGTCAATTTGCTTTGATCAGATAATCTAAAATAAGATTTCAGTATATATCACTGCATAACGTATTTGGTGTTAATTAACATTTATAGAATATTGTTGTTATACTTTACAACTCACCTAAGTTACAAAGATTTAAAAGAATGGCCGAAACCGGTTTGGCTCAATGGTACCTTCTTGAAGCAAAATAGCCAGTCAGGAGTGAGTATGCAAATCAACCCAACAAAGATGGTGGGTTAATTTGCATACACAGGCGCCCAGCAGTGGGTGGGATGCTTGCATCATCGCCATGGTGACAACACAGGCTTTCTATGCTGCCACAGCTGCTCCAGGCCTCTGGGCAGCGTGGGAAGGCAGAAAGGCGGCTCCGGCTGGAACGAAGGTGGTGCCAGCAGCCAGGGGAAGGAAGGCCCATGCTTGCACGGATCTTCACGCATCGGGCCTCTCGTGTGTGTTATTTCGAGTCTAACAGAGCAACTTACCTGACTTTGACGTAGTCTGAAAGAAGCCACCTGTAGATAGCTTTCGTAGCATGCGTCATGAAAGTTCTTCCTTTGAAACTCGTCTTCTGCAGAAACCAGGGCAGAGCTCCACAGTGATCCAAATGGAAACTTAGGGATGAAAGAGATCCTGTCAATTCTAAAACAGTACCCATCACACATACAGGGAGGGAAGAAATAATGTAGCTAGTCCGAGTGTGAGAAAAAGACACTAAATGTATTTTCAAACATCAATTACTGCATCAGTGGTAATTAGAGAAGAATACACCCAGACCTCTCCCGGCCACAGATGTGACAAGCCTCGCAGGGGCATAACGCTGACCCGCTGCTGTTTGTGAATGAAGTTCCTATTGGAAGCGACAAGACGTGCCCTCAGGAGGCCTGGGGAAGGCTTTCCTGGCCTCAAGCTATACAGCGATCCTAGGCACACGCTCTCTGCCTCACTGCTCCGGAGGGAGGAACACACCTCCCAGGAACTGCTCTAGCTGTGACGACAGTGCAGAGTGCTGTCAGACTTAGACGTTGGCAATATGCTTCCGGTGGAAAAGACTCTTAAACTTCAGAACCTCAGCACCTGGTAAAGAATGACTTTTATAGTAAAAGTCTATGGAAAACAGTGTCGTCAATAAAGGAAAAACTTACTGACTGATGAGCAGGAGGTCAATCTCAGCGGGGTCAATTAAATCGATATAAGGAAGAGCGTCCATTCCTTCTAGGCCAGGGTGGATCCCACAGTCCAGCTGAGAGAGAGAGAGAGACAGATCATTTTATTAAATAAATGTTTTATTAAAATTCACCCAATGAATAGACAACGCTATAACTGATCCATCACACACATAATCAAAATGGACTCTACATGCTAGCATTTGGGTCAGGACGTTAGGCCTGGAGAGTGCGCCTTTGTGAGCAGGAGATCTGGCGGACCGTTTTACATCATAGAATATATCTTCTCAGTTTACGGGTTTTTGTGGTTTTTTTTGTCAAATTACTGAGTAGAAGTGTGTGTTAGTTTTTCCGCATTACCATTTCATAGCACAGACTACATATACCAACTAAGAAACATTTCTGGGAGCTGAACAGCTCACTGCTGGACGAGAAAAGCCCTGCCAGCCAACTCGGACAGAGCGGTATTCCCCAGCCCACGGGCAGTAATTACCATTATCTTCCTGCCTTTGAACTCCAGGATGATGCATGATCGTCCCACTTCTTGCCCAGCTCCCCTGCAAACATTCAAGGGGAGACATGAAAACAATCAAAACCAAGCCCACGGATTCCAACTCTTTTACAGCTCACACTGAGCCCACCTGACGGCCAGGAGGAAAGTGGCCCCACACTGGGACGCCTCTCAGTGTCACAGGTGCCACTTCCTGCGCTGGGACATCCTTACCCCCTCCTTGACCTGTCTGTGACTCCTACTTTCTTTAAAGGCTCAGCTCCTGCACCTCTGAGACAGCACTCTCTCCCCTTCTCCACGCTCCATGGCACTCACTCAGCGGCGATTATAACAGTAACCATGCACTGAGAGAGAGTGACTCGCACAGCAACAGCTGCCACAGTATTCCCACTGAGGAAACAACAGGGTTCAGATTTCAGGGCTGACTGCCAAGTCCCCATCTCCCGGTGTTCCCAAGGAGAGCTCTCTGGTGGTTTTTCTTTTTCTTTTTTTTTTCTTTTTTTTTAATATATTTTATTGATTTTGTACAGAGAGGAAGGGAGAGAGATAGAAAGCCAGAAACATCGATGAGAGAGAGTCATCGATCAGCTGCCTCTTGCACACCCCCCACTGGGGATATGCCCGCAACCAAGGTACATGCCCTTGACCGGAATTGAACCCGGGTCCCTTCAGTCCCCAAGCCGACGCTCTATCCATTGAGCCAAACCGGTCTCGGCTCTCTGGTGGTTTTTCACTGCGCGCTGCAATTCCCTCCAAGAGGGTGAATTCGGGAACCTTGCCCCAGTCTTATCTGTATCCCCAGCGCGCGGTGTGGTGCTTGACAGCGGGCTGTGAGCACGTGAGGAGCGGACAGGTGAGCCAGCAGGAGCTCAGCAAGTCCGTGTTGGATACATGATGGGTAGATACTTCCAACCTTTTAAAAAATGCATCCATCCATGTTGTGCCAACACCTACCGTAACAGCAAACAAACTGCTTTGGCTCCCCGCACCCTGTTCTCCCTTTCTGAGCGGCGCTCCGGGTCTGCCCCGCGCTTCTCCCCGGAAAGACCAGCCCCGCACGGGCACCCAGGGCTGGGTTCCGCCCCGGCACCTCTGCTTTCCCTCCTCCCCCGCTTCCTCCCCTCCCCCTCCTCCCAGGGTCTGGGCTCCACAGGGAACTCTCACCAAAGTCCCCACTTTCGCATATCGGCAAATGCCACGTCCCGGAGGTCGTCCTAACAGCCACTGCGTTCTTCCCCGCAGCGCCGCCGCCTCATCCGGGCCTCAGCAAGGCCTGCCCGCGGCCGCAGCACCAGCGCCAGCTCCCCGGGGGCTGCCACTCCCCGGCGGGTATGAAAGCGCCCCCAGGGGCTCCCCACCCCCAACTCCAACCCCCTTCCCTACGATCGGAGGAAAGCACCACCCATTCCACCCCGAAGGCCCCTTCAGCAGCCGCGGACCGGGGCGGCGGAGCGCCGGCCACCCCGTGAGCCCTCCCCGCCTCTCGCCGGCCGCTTACAGGGGCCGGATCAGCAGCTGGTCACTCTCCTCCGCAGGGATCGCGGACATCGCGGAAGTCCGGGGCGACGCCGAGGGGAGCCACCGGGCGCGGGAGCCTTTCTATAGCGGAGGCATAGCCACGGGGAACCGCGCTGGGGAGAACGCCTACCGCGGAGAGCACAACTTCCGGCGCTCCGGCGCCGCGGCGCTAGGCTCCTCCCCTCCACTTCCGGTAGAGCTCCCGCCTCTCGAGAGCCTTTCCCCTCTCGGAGGCCAAACACCTGGGGCAGGGCCAGGAGCGCGCATGCGCGAGGTCTGGGAGGCGGGCCCGGCGGGCGGGGCCAGAGGACCGGAAAAGCTGGCGCTGGAGTCGGGAGCGGGAGTGGCTGCCCCCGCGCGGGCTGCGAGGCGGCGGGTGTCGGACCGCGCACGACCCCAGGGATGGGCCAGCGGCTGTGAGGTGAGGGTCCGGCCCTGGCCGCGCTGGCTGAGCCCGGCCGGGAACGCGGGTCCCCGACGGCGGGCGGGCGGCCGGCCGGCGGCGGGGCGGATGGGTGGGGCCGCGGTGCCTACGGGGACCCGCCCTCTCTGGTCCGGAATCCGAGCCCCGAGGCGGCGCGTGACGGGCGGCGG
The DNA here is from genome assembly GCF_014108245.1 of Pipistrellus kuhlii. Lineage (NCBI taxonomy): Eukaryota > Metazoa > Chordata > Mammalia > Chiroptera > Vespertilionidae > Pipistrellus > Pipistrellus kuhlii. The sequence continues at coordinate 34,514 of NW_023425419.1, read as the reverse complement.
AGCCGGGGCCCGCGGGAGGATGCGGTGCCCTGGGTGACCCCCTCTTGTCGGGGCGGGGACTGCGGCTTCTGAGGCCACGGTGTCGCGCGTGGGAGGGACGCCGGGAGCGGGAGCGCCGCGGGGCTGCCCTCCGCGTCCGCCTCTGCTTCGGGGGCCTGAGGCGGCGCCCCGCTCTCCGAGCCGGCGCTGCTCGGCTTCTCTGCCGCGCGGGGCCGGCGGCCTGTCTGTCGCCCTGCGCCCCCCGCGCGTGGCGGGCTGGGGGCCGGGGAGCGCGGAGCCGGCCCGTCGGTCAGTCCCGGGCTTGGCCCCGCCCACCGTGGTGGTCCCGGCGCCGCGTTTAAAGGGGCCGCACCCTGCCACCGGGACGGGCACCCGCGCCATGGCCTCTGTGCCCAGCCCCGCCGCTCTCAGGGCGCGCACCGGACACGCTGAGAGCCGTGGTGTCTGGAGTTGACTCACGGGAAGCGAGGCGCTCAAGTATTTCGAGAATTAATTGGCATCTGTCTGTTGCTTCTGAAAACTACCTGTAATTATGACCAGGTTTCTGCCCTTCTGGGGTTAGATTTTTATTATTTTAAAATATATATTTTATTGATTTTTTTTTTTAACAGAGAGGAAGGGAGAGGGATAGAGAGCTAGAAACATCGAGAAACATCGATCAGCTGCCTCCTACTGGGGATGTGCCCGCAACCTAGGTACAGGCCCTTGACCGGAATCGAACCCGGGACCCTTGAGTCCACAGGCCGATGCTCTATCCGCTGAGCCAAACCGGTCAGGGCTGGGGTTAGGTTTTTAGAATTTGAAAAAGAAATAGCGAGAATAAGAATAGAATCCGAATCCTGTGCTCCAGCATTTTTTAGGTGAGAGGCACTGATGGCTTTGATGCCTGTTGTGCACCAAGTGACTTGACAGTTGCTTTCCTTGGCATAACCGGACATTTGTCTTCCTAGGGGAGCCCCTCTGGACCCAGCTGTAGTGAACATGTTTCGGAAAGGCAAAAAGCGGCACAGTAGTAGCAGCTCGCAAAGTAGCGAGATCAGTACTAAGAGCAAGGTAGGGGCCGGCGCTGGCCAGCCGCGCCCGTTCAGTTTCTCCCGATGTTGCATGAAGGATACTAACCGTGGCAGACCCGCTGATGTAGCCTTCAAACTAGGTGTGTTTTAACATTCATTCATTTTATTTTATTTATTTATTTATTTATTATTTATTTATTTTTGCAGTAGAGACACATTCTGTGCTTGATTTCATTTTGTCTTGGTAGATTTTCCGAAATTCTTAAATCCACTCACTGAGGTGGGACAGGACCCGTAAATGGTCTTGTTGAAACAAACATCGCTTTAAAAAAATTTTTTTTTTTTTTTTATGTGATAGAAATTGCATGCAACTCAGGGGCTGCACGCCTTGAATCGTAGCATTTGTGGTGTGCACGTGTAGCCGTAGTCCCGCACTAACGCGCATGCTGCTTTGTCCTTTGCTGGGCAGTTTTGTTGGTTTTTCTTTGCAATTCACGTGGGTGTTCTGCCTGCCGGCCTGGGTGTGGACTGGTGCCCGTTGGGGTTTTGCGGAAGCGCTGGGAGGGGGGTGTAAACAGGAACCCTGCTCAGATGGGAGGTCTGGGGTATTGACGAGGCAGGTGTAACCCGGGTAAATCACCTCATCTCTCCTGGCCGCTGCTCACTTATTAAACGGGGAGCTCTCCCCGCCTGCTTTCTGCTCAGGGTTCTCCTCTGGTTCAGGGAGATAAGGTGGAAGCCAGGTGTCGATTTTCACCTACGAGATGCGTATCAGTTGCCGTGTGAGGAGGCAGAGAAGGGCTCTGATTTCGGTCGGCCGTGGGGACAGCACGTGTGCTCAGGACGGGGTTACCTGGGGGAGCCGTTGGGGTTATGTGTTCATCCGAATGTAACACGTGGTTTGAATGTTCGGTAGAGAACTTGAGAGGTGGCGATGATGATTAAGATCTGGTGACGATTAAATAAATACGTGTTTGCTTCTGATTTCCCAGTCTGTGGACTCCAGCCTCGGGGGCCTTTCTCGGTCCAGCACTGTGGCCAGCCTCGACACCGACTCCACCAAAAGCTCAGGTACGGGGAGGGCTGGGTGGTCGCGTTCCTGTATGACCTGGGTGGCCGCGTTCCTGTATGTTTGGGTTTCCTCTCTCTCCTCTGCCGTTTTTGATAGTTTAGAAATGGCCCAGGACCTGATGCAGAGAGGGTTGTGAGGTGGTTAGTGAAAGCCGTTGGCTGGGGCAGGTGCCAAACTGCTCTTCACGGGTCCTAGAGCAAAGCATGCTGGGAAGTTCCACAGCCGCTTTTTAAGGAACGGGTTGGCAGAGCACGCGTTCTGGGGTACAGCACAGAGGCCTTGCTGCCCATGAGGAGGATTAAGGAGTCGTTAAGACACCAGCTCTAAACCCCAGGAGCACCTGTGATTAAGTGTAGCATCTCTCAGACACTCGAAGACACACATGCAGACACCGAAATGAGCAGCTCTTTAGAGATTAAAAGATGGCTTCTGACTGCCAACAGCTAGTACCTACTGGGATAGTCACACGTTCACCTGTCTGCTCTCCTCCCACTCTTCCTTCCGGGTCACAGATGAGTCCAGCTGTAAACGTTGGGGGCGGGTAGAGAGAAACATGGGCTGTAAAACAGAACATAGAAGCACAAGGTCTGTTACCTTCCAGATGCCTTTAACATATTAGAATTGTCTGGGCATCTTCTTCTGACATGGATCTCACCTACAATCATCACACGGTATTTATTTTCTCTCTGTGGCAGGCAGCACAGACATTTTGGTGGTTTTGTATTGACTAATTTTTATAGCTAGCACATTTTATTCCTTCTGCATTAAAAAAAAAATTTTTTTTTTTGCCTTTTCTGGTTCAATGGTAGAGATAGATCAGGTTTCCTGAATCAGATGAGATAAGCTGAGTGGTTGAAGACTGGGAACAGAGCCACGGAGAAAATAAACGTTGCATTTATTTAAAAAAATGAACATTAACATGGCGAAGAGGGAGAAGGAACCAGAAAATAGTTGTGTTGTTATGCGTCAGAAAGAGACTTAAGGATTGTCTAGTTGACACTTTCCTTGTTTGAAATGAAGGATATTAATTTACTCCTATTTAGATTTTCATATTTAGCAATATTGTAACTGAGGAAAAGGTTAGTGAGATTTTAAGTTCTTTCCCATTCTATAAAGATATTCTCTACGTCAGGAAATTTATTTTGGTTACAGTCCGTTCCTTACTTGGGAAGGGATTGAGGGTACTGAAGTCTGACCCTGAATTCCTGTCCACCTTTAGGACAAAGCAACACCAACTCGGACGCCTGTGCGGAATTCCGAATAAGATACGTCGGTGCCATTGAGAAACTGAAGCCCTCGGAAGGAGAAAGCCTTGCAGGGCCGCTGGACCTGATAAATTACATCGATGTTGCCCAGGTAACAAACAGAAAAAGCTCCAGTTATAAGATTCTAGCGAGTAAGCTCATGGCTGTGGAGAAAGACATTGCTTGTCCCCGAGCCTGGCCACAGCAGTGACGATGTCACCGGCGCGGTGGGCGGCGCAGGAGGCACAGGTGTCCTGGACCTGGTCGCCTGGGAACAGACGCCGCTCCTTCCCACAACAGTGCTTCTTACTTTCCCTGGGGCCGATGGCCTTCCTCTCAGTGAGCAATCTGCAGACCTTCTGGATCCGCCGAGCTGGTGCTGTCAGAAGGCTTAATCCCCACGGGGAGGGAGAGGGCACCTGGAGTGCATGGGTCTGAATTCGCTGAGGTGTTGGCTGTGAAAGGGGGGGGGGGAGCAGGCAGTGGGTTTCCTGCCTCTTTGGAGACATGCTTGCTGTGCGGCTGTTTGCCACATCCTTTGAAGAGGGGTGTGGGAGCCCAGTCCTCGTGTGTTTACTGTGTGCCCACCTGCTTCTTACCTCCAGCAAGATGGCAAGCTGCCCTTCGTGCCCCTGGAGGAGGAGTTCATCATGGGCGTCTCCAAGTACGGCATCAAGGTGTCCACGTCCGACCAGTATGTGAGTGACGGTAACGGTGTGCAGGGCTGGGGAGCGAAGGGCCATTGCTGGCGGCCGGCTCCTGTCCGCAGAGCCAGGGGGTGACACGTGCCCGGCCTCTGGTCTTAAAAACGGCCCGGTTCTGAGGGCGCTCCTGTGGGGGGGACCCAGCCAGCACCTCTCTGCTGGCCCACAGGCCTGTCAGCTTGGAGCCCCATCCCCTCCAGTCCGGAGTGCCGTCCACCTGGGGCTGGGCGTGGAGGACTGTCGTGAACTTGGGTCGTCTGACTCCCGTCTTCCTGGAGTTGAAGGAGCCAGGGGTAGCCCCAGGGTACCCTGCCCCACAGCCAAGCAGCTGGGATCCCCTTTGGGCGAAAACCCCGATCTCGAGTTCCCAAGCCTCACAAAGAACTTGTGCACGGAACCGTGTCCTCGGGTGGAGACACGCACCCCTCACGCCTCCCCTCCCGCTGCAGGACGTGCTGCACAGGCACGCGCTCTACCTGATCATCCGCATGGTGTGCTACGACGACGGCCTGGGGGCGGGGAGGAGCCTGCTGGCGCTGAAGACCACCGACGCCAGCAGTGAGGAGGTCAGCCTGTGGGTGTACCAGTGCAGCAGCCTGGTGAGCGTCCCCGTGCATCTCACTCGCAGACACGGAGGGAACCCAGAGGCTGAGGAGATGCTCCCCGCGTCTGACCCTGGCATGACGCGCACACGTGGCCACCAGCCCGCTGTCCGGGCCTTCTGCGGGGGCACTGTGCGCCAGGGTCACAGGGTCGGGGAACCCCAGATGGGGAGGGGGTCCCGCTTATCCCGACGTGTCCTTCCTGGCTCGTGTTCTTCACCACACCCACCGGTCTCAGGAACACGGAAGGGAGCACGCGGGTGGGCCAGGCCAGCAGGGTCATGCGTGGGGCTAGACGTGTCAGGGGCAGGTTTATAGCTGTGCTGTCAGATGACGTTCAGGGGCGGGTTTGTGAACGTTCTTCCTGTACCTTTTCGCTCGATGTAGGAACAAGCACAAGCCATCTGCAAGGTCCTGTCCACCGCCTTCGACTCGGTGCTGATGGCTGAGAAGGCGTGAGGCTGCCACCAGCGGAGGTCGGCATCGTGGGGAGGGCGGGCCGGTGCTCCCTACACTGGTTTTCATTCTGCAGCGCGGACCAAGCATGCAAGCACGGTGACCCGGTTCTAGGTTTTCTGGCAACACATCGGCCATTTGTTTTTCTATTAAAATGTGTCTTATTAACCGCGAGTGAGTGCAGTTACGATCGGGACTAAGAAAGAAACCTCACTTGTCGCTTTTAAACACAAACGAGGCTCGCCCTTTAGGGCCCAGAGGTGCCTCGGGGAACAGTGAGGGCTGAGGACGTCGGAGGAGGCCTGAGGCCGTGGTGTCTCTGGCCCAGCGCTCTGGCCGGGGGACACAGCACACGACACAGCGGACAGAGCCGCACGGTTAGACGGCACACACAGACGCTCACGTACGGCAGGCTGGTCAGGGAAGGGCGGGTTTTCGTACACAGCGTCTGAACGATTAAAAACAAAGCTGACACCACGTCCATTTAAAAGCATTTTATTTTTCCTAGTCCGATGACTAGTCACCAGGAAGAGGAGACTTATTGACATGCTCTAGGTATAAACCACTGCATGGCGGACAATGAAAATAAGGATTTAGGTTATACAGTATGTACAGTTGCGCTGCAACTAGACCAAAGGGATGGAGGGGGTGACTTGAATATCATACATCTCCGAGCATTTCCACACGCACCAGAGCCCACCCCCGCAGAGCACGCGGACGATCCCGAAGCGAAGTTCACGACACAGACCTGGAGTATAAATAGGTATCTACAACGCTTTCCTTCCTCTCACTTGCTTTAATTTATTTATTTGCAGAGAGCAAATAAGTAGGAAAGGCTATCAGCAGGGAAGTGTGTGATTTCTCCTCTGACAAGAGTCCTATTCATGAGTCATATGCACAACAGCACCACCGCACTGTGGACTGGGAGTGGTATCGGAATGAACCCTCTCACAGCTGGCACCGAGGAGTCAAAGGTGGGTTGCGAGAGGCAGAGGTGGAGGGGCTGTTACAGGAAGTGCACAGTGCAAAACACATCTGTTCGCTTCCTTAAATCTGCGACAAACTTAACTAGACGGAGGGTTCAAACAACAGAAGTTAACAATCAGTGAAAATGATGTAGTGCTCTAAACAATAAGAATAATTATACATCTAACACATGTTACCCAGAATTTTGACAGGCAAAGAGCAATTGCCGTACAACATCATAAAACATTCCAGTTCTGTCTTCCTTTATAACAGCAACAAAAGCCACGACGCAATGACAGACAAAAGCAAACGTCCTACACGTACAAGAGGGACCCCATGAGCAGGCTGCTTCGCTCCGAAGCTCAGGCCTCGGCTGGTGGTAGAAAGCCGGTGGGCACTTACGCCCGTTTCTCCCCCGAGGGCCAACATTTCCCACCCCACCCCACTGAGCACGCTCAATGACTTGGTAGAGGCATGACAGTCAAGTTCTTCCAACGAATGAGTTGATTTAATCATATACAACCTAACCCCAGCCCCGGTAGCTTAAGTGGAAGAGGGATACGGTGCTTAGAGTGACGCTGTGGTGTCCGGGCATGCTTCGCCCCCGGCCTACGGGCTTCTGATGTGCTCTTGGCTACAGACGAAGGGACAGATGGAATGTAAGACAGTGGGGCCAACAGCCCTCTGGGCATGAGATACAAAGACCGGACACTAGACTGAGGGCGCATTCTTGGGTGGGAAGGGAAGGGGGCGACCACGGGGCCCGCCCGGCGGGCTACCTGTGCGACGGAGGGAGCAGGAGGCAGTTTCCGAAACACAGAGCATCCAAACAGCGGGAAGAGCTTTGCCATTTGCCACCGTTCGTTTCTAGCTGAATTCAGGAAACGCAGTTTCGCTCACCCTGGACCTGATTGAACTCTCATGCACCAGGATAGGCCGCTGGCAGTTCCGTCAGGGAGGCTGACTGCTCACACGGGCCACACACACATGCAGAATACACGGAGAGCCGTGCCCTCCTGCCGGGGCCGGGAAGTGCAATGCCAGTGTGTCCACTTCCAAGTCGCTGTAACCAAACACAGTGGCTTTCAAAGGAAATCTTGAAGAGGTGTTTTCTTTAAAGTCTGTCAAGGGGAACTGACAGCAGGGAGCCTCCTAAACAAGGAGAGCTGGCGCGCATCGACGTCGGAGACGGCCAAGGAGAGCAGGAAGGACTTCCAGTCCTCAGCTCGGTCGGGTTCCGCTCCTGTTGATCCAGGATCTCGACTGGAGTTACAATAGCTTTTTAGCTCACCTTTTAGGCAGTCCGGTTTTTCCTAATAGAAGCGGAGCCACGTTTCATGAAAATCACAAAGTATACAAACGATCCATTTGTAGACAGAAGTTGCCTCTGAGTTTTAAAAACGGAACTGGGAGTGGCAGTGGAGCCACCCACCACGCCTGGGCCTACAGTTCGTGAAACCGGCATCTGGCAGGAGTGCGGGTGCTAGGAACGGAACGGGAACACGGCTGCCGAGGGGGTGTGTGCGGCAGCGAGTCAGTCCACGATAAAGTGCACGAAGGACACGGGGAAGGCTCCTTTGCGGCCGGGGTCTCCGTCGAGGTGGCCGATCTGAAAAGAACAGACGTTCGGGGGTTAGAAAGCCTGCAGACACCAGACGCCGGGGACTCAGGGCGTGGCACCGTTTGGAGAAAGCCTGCCCGGAAGGATCTCTCTGAGGAAGGATCGCCCGGTGAGACACCTGAGCCGTTTTCCCTTTTCTCTGCCTCATCGTAGAGCGGGCCTGCCTCCCGGGAGGGGCTCTGTCTGCAGGCCTCCCCGCCTCACCCTGGCGGTCTTGGGCTGGACAGACAGACTCGCCATTCTCCCTTTAACGGGTGAAGAAACAGCGTCGGGTGTGTGAGCTGCAGCCACACGGCGGCGGCAGACAGGACGGGCCCGTTTGTGCGTGGCCAAGCCTTCACAGAGGCCGATAAAGCCATTCCTTCTCGCCCCGGGTGAATCACAGAAGGGACACACCAAGCCTGACCTCAAGGACGGGAATTACGCAGGTCAATCAAAGCCACCGTGTTTCCTGGGGGCGGGGCTGAGGTCACGGCGCACTTCCTGTCTGGACTCCGTCCTGTGCCCGGGGACCCCTTCCCCAGGGCCCGCAGGCCTGAGGACGCGGCACGGAGGGCTCACCGGCAGGCTCGGGCCAGTGGGCAGGGATCCAGCCGCCCAGGCCCAGCCCGGACTCACCCACCATGCCTGGTCCTCCTCCCCGTCCACGATGATCACGTCCCCCTCGGAGAAGGTCAGCTCGTCAGGGTTGTCGGCCACGCAGTTGTAGAGGGCCTTCACCCGCTTGGGCTTCAGCTTGGCCTGGGAGCGAGGGGAGGGTCAGAGGTCAGCGGGCAGAGGCCTGGGAGCCACAGGTCTGTCAGGACGGGCGGCTCAGCCCGGCCGGTGTGGCTCCACGGCAGAGCACCAGCCCACGATCCGGGAGGTCACAGCTGGGGATGCAGGAGGCAGCTCAGCCATGACTCTCTCACCACTGATGTTTCGATCCCTCCCTCTCTCTGAAGTCAATACAAACATGTTTAAAAAGATGGGGCGGCTCCGTGGTGCTCAGGGGCAGGGGCCCTTGGAGAGCCAGCCGGGAACATGGCACCTGGGGCTGAGCATGGGGCGTCCTGACGGGAGCGTCAGGAGAGGGCTGAGGCCCCCCACCCAGCGCCCCCGCTGGCGAGCTCGGGGTTGAGTCCTGCCCAGATCCAAAGACCGGGTACCCAGGAAGAAGCCGCCCTCTCCCCCCCCTCCCCAGCCCTCGGGGAGTAACCCGCACCCTCTGGCCGAGCAGAGGCAGAGCAGGAGGTGACCCCTTACCGCCTGTGACTTCCTGGGCATGGGCGCGGGGGGCTGCAGGGCCGGGGTGCTGGACAGAGGACCCAGGGCTTCCGTGCCGGAGAGGTCCGCCGCTGTGGGACCCAAACGCAGCTCACGGAGCGCCCGAGGCATCGGAGGCTCCAGGAGGGAAGGGGGCAGCCGGATGGGGCGGGGTGGCAGCTGGTTGGCTGCTGGGTCCTCGCACAAGACTGCCCCCCGGACCCTGCCCCAGGCCCCCACTAACCGAGTGGGAGGGAAGCCCAGCCAGAGGAGAGCTTACCGGGGCCTCGAGGCTGGCCTTTGGGGACCAGGGGGGCAGGCTTGTCAGTCCTGCAAAGAAGGGAGAACAGATCTGCTGGCACCTGAGGCCGGAAGGCACGCACCCCCCCCCCATCCCCTTTCATGGGGCACCGTCTGTGCTCCAGCTGCACTGGGTGAGCTGATCCAGTAAATTGTGTTTTAACCTCTGCCGGCATGGCTCAGGGGCTGAGCGCTGACCTAGGAACCAGGAGGCCACAGTTCGATTCTCAGTCAGGGCACAAGTCTGCGCTGCAGGCTCGATCCCCCGATGGGGGGCGCGCAGGAGGCAGCTGATCCTTGCTTCTCTCTCATCATTGATGTTTCTCTCTCCCTCCCATCCTCTCTGAAATCAATAAAAGTAACTTAGTAAACAATTAAAAGGAAGACTGAGAGGCCACAGTGCCAGGCCCAAGGTCCTGCATAGAAATCCCTGCAGATACAGCCTGCGGCCACTCAGAGGCCCCTGGGGTGGAAGCAGCGAGGCCGCCCGGGCGGGCAGGCCGAGGGGGCGGGGCGGAGCGTACCCCGGGGCAGGCCTCCTCTGCGGGAGGCGGCTGGGCGGCTGCGGCTGCGGCAGGGCCGGGGCCATGGTCTTGCCCGGCGGGGTCAGCTTGCTCTGCTGGCTCAGGGCGTCCAGGGCCCCGGGCATCTTGGTGGCGGGAGCGGGCGGCGTGGGAGCCAGGGGGTCTGCGGAGAGAGGCGGCGGGGAGACAGGGTCAGTCCAGGCCTCACAGAGGCTCTTTGGAGGCGCAGTGCCGCTATTTCACAAGGAAAAGCCCCCGTTCCCTGCAGAGCCACGGAGACGGCACCACGGGGAGCCCCCATGCCTCGGCGTAAGTCTTCCACGTCCCTCCGTGCCTGTGTTCCCGGAGGGGGTTCCCGAGGACAAGCCAGGGTCCGGGACGGCGGTGTGTGTGGGACCTGGGGGGCGGCAGCCACGGAGGCTGAGGCCCAGGCCGGGCTCTGGCCACGTCCTGTCCCCGGGGGGTGGGCCAGGCCATCCAGGCTCCTTCCTCCTCCTGCCTCTGGACCCGGGCTGACCACTGCCCAGGGGGTGGAGAGCGAGCCGTGCCGGCTGCCCAGCTGCGAGGGGTGGACGGGGCTCAGTCCCTACTCTCCACAGGCGAGGAGGCCTGGCTGGTGTGGGGAGGGGGACAGAGGAGCCGCTCTGGGGGAGCCGGGGTGGGCCGCCCCAGGGGATCACAGTGGGGAGGCGGCGGCCGCGGGGCTGGGGGACGTAAGAGCCACATCCCGCGCAGCCCCGGACACGGCAGAGTCTGCATGTGGCCCGGCCCCAGCGCCCTCCCCCCCTCGGCGGGCCTCCAGCGCGGCAGGAGGCGGAGGAGGAGGAGAACGTACTGGTGGACGACACGCGGAGTGGGGGCAGCGGCGGGTGGACGGCGGGCGGGTCTGACGAGGACCGCTGCCGGCCGGCTCCGTCCACGCTCACAGAGTTCGTCTTCCAGGGGGCGTTGGTGGCGGGGGCCTGGGCTGCAACCACACGTGCACACACACACGTGTCACACAGGCACGCACACGACAAACACAGAAACAGAACACAGCATGGCTGACCCGCTCCCGCCATGGCCAGCGGGGCCGTCCGGAGCGGCAGGGCCGGTCTGTGAGCCGGCTCCCGCCCGAGGCCGCCAGGCCAGGCCAGGCCGCGTGCCGAGGACACAGCGGGACGCCCGGTGGCCGGCGGGCACCACACCGACCCCTTCCCCGTGTGGACGGATGCGGCCTCCGGGGGGGGGGGGGCCCAGAGGGATGACAGGGAGGCCCTCGGGGGGCCAGCAGGCGAAGTGCAATCTCAGAGGAGGACGAAGCAGCCACAGAACCGCACACACAGAAAGGGGAGAAGATCCCCACACCCACGTTCCGAGACGTTCGGAAAGCAGAGAGAAAGCCGGACAGCTCCGCCTTTTCTCCCGCCGCCAGCGCCACCCGTGGGGGCAGAGCAGCGCCCGCCTCCCACCCACACCCAGCCACAGCGGCCGCACGGCCGCTCCGGGCTCGGTACCTTTGGCCACGTTCCGGGGGGGCAGCGGGGGGGCGCTGGCGGGGCCGGGGGCCGCGGGCGGGCCGGGGGCCGGGCTGCCGCCCAGGACGGCTCCGTACGTCTCGTTCTGCACGATGCTGGGCGCGAAGGCCCGCGGCTTGTCCTTGGCTGAAGGCGCGGCGCCGGAGCCCAGCTGGTAGAAGCTGACCGGCCGGTCCTCCCGCCGACTGGGGCTGGGCTGGGGGGGGGGGCAGGTGTGGGACGTACGGACACGTGGACAGGAGAACCTCTGGGTCCCAGCGTCCCAGCCACCGGTGACAGGCTGGCCGACCCCACGGCTCAGCCCAGCTCAGGCGTGCAGGGCTCAGTTTTAAACTCCCACACGGCCACTCCCTGCTGGAAAGGGGGGTGGACGTGTGTCTGGGCTCCGATCCCCACTGTCCCTGGGCAATGCCACCTGCTGGTGGAGAGGCCCTCACCTGGGCAGGTGTTCCAGACCTGCTCCATGAAGGCAGGTGCGGAAAACCTGCCTGATCCTGTTCTCGCTGACTCACGGAAGGAGTTTCTTATCCCAAGAGTCAGTAAGGCCCTCGCCGGTTTGGCTCAGCGGTTAGAGCATTGGCCCTCAGTTGCAGGCTTGATCCCCGGCCCTGATCGGGGCAGGTGCAGGAGGCAACCAATCGAGGTGTCTCTCTCCCATCCGTGTCTCTCTGTGTCTCTCTCCCCCTCTCTTCGGCTCCAAAAAAAATTCAACGGGGGAAAAATACCCTCAGGTGAGAACTGACAAAAAGGAGCCAGCAAGCACAGCTGTGAAAGGCTCCAGACACGCCACGTGTGCAGCCGGGCATCCCCAGGACCTGAACAGCCAGGTCGGCACAACGCGGCTCGAGAGCCACAGGCGGCTCTCTGGCCCCTTGAGTGTGGCTCTTCCACAAAACACCACGGCCTGGGCGAGTCTATGGTGAAGAAGTGGTGTTAGAAGTTTGTTTAAAAAATGTGGCTCTCCAGAGAAATGCCAACCGTCGTACGGCTGACACTTGGCTCTGTGGACTCGTGAGTTTGCCGACCACTGGCCTAGAGGAAGACGAGGAAACCTGACCAGCCTTCCTCGCTTCTCGGCAGCGGCAGCGTGGGCTCTGCGGCCCGCCTGTCCGGTCTGACCCTCCCTCTGCGGCTGTGCCGTCGCCACCTTCCCGGCCCCCGGAGTGTCCTGAGCGACAAGGAGGCCAGAGCCCGCCGTCGGGCCCTCAGCTGGTCCCTGCACACTTGCTTCCTGGGGCCAAGTCCACCTCTCAGCATCCAGGGCCCGGTCGATCAGGGGAAGCCCTGAGCCCCGTGAGCAGGAACGGTTTCAGCGACGGGTGCAGAGCCCGCCTTGGGGAGCATGGCCGCCAGGAAACGTGGCTCTCAGTCCCGGTATTCAAGCATGCGGGGTCCTCCCCACCCACCGGATCGAAGCCGCCGCCTTCCCCTCGCATCAAAAGGCGAGCAGCGCCCAGGACACTGCCGTTCCCGGCCCGTTAGGGAGCGTGTGCCCGTTCCCGTTCCCGGCCCGTTAGGGAGCGTGTGCCCGTTCCCGGCCCGTTAGGGAGCGTGTGCCCGTTCCCGGCCCGTTAGGGAGCGTGTGCCCGTTCCCGGCCCTTTAAGGAGCGTGTGCCCGTTCCCGTTCCCGCCCGTTAGGGAGCGTGTGCCCGTTCCCGTTCCCGCCCGTTAGGGAGCGTGTGCCCGTTCCCGGCCCGTTAGGGAGCGTGTGCCCGTTCCCGTTCCGTTAAGGAGCGTGTGCCCGTTCCCGTTCCCGCCCGTTAGGGAGCGTGTGCCCGTTCCCGGCCCTTTAAGGAGCGTGTGCCCGTTCCCGGCCCGTTAGGGAGCGTGTGCCCGTTCCCGGCCCGTTAGGGAGCGTGTGCCCGTTCCCGTTCCCGGCCCGTTAGGGAGCGTGTGCCCGTTCCCGGCCCGTTAAGGAGCGTGTGCCCGTTCCCGCCCGTTAGGGAGCGTGTGCCCGTTCCCGCCCGTTAGGGAGCGTGTGCCCGTTCCCGTTCCCGGCCCGTTAGGGAGCGTGTGCCCGTTCCCGGCCCGTTAGGGAGCGTGTTCCCGTTCCCGTTCCCGGCCCGTTAAGGAGCGTGTGCCCGTTCCCGATCCCGGCCCGTTAGGGAGCGTGTGCCCGTTCCCGGCCCGTTAAGGAGCGTGTGCCCGTTCCCGGCCCGTTAGGGAGCGTGTGCCCGTTCCCGTTCCCGGCCCGTTAGGGAGCGTGTGCCCGGTCCCGGCCCGTTAGGGAGCGTGTTCCCGTTCCCGTTCCCGGCCCGTTAAGGAGCGTGTGCCCGTTCCCGGCCCGTTAGGGAGCGTGTGCCCGTTCCCGGCCCGTTAAGGAGCGTGTGCCCGTTCCCGTTCCCGGCCCGTTAGGGAGCGTGTGCCCGTTCCCGGCCCGTTAAGGAGCGTGTGCCCGTTCCCGGCCCGTTAGGGAGCGTGTGCCCGATCCCGGCCCGTTAGGGAGCGTGTGCCCGTTCCCGTTCCCGGCCCGTTAGGGAGCGTGTGCCCGTTCCCGGCCCGTTAGGGAGCGTGTGCCCGTTCCCGTTCCCGGCCCGTTAGGGAGCGTGTGCCCGGTCCCGGCCCGTTAGGGAGCGTGTGCCCGTTCCCGTTCCCGGCCCGTTAGGGAGCGTGTGCCCGGTCCCGGCCCGTTAGGGAGCGTGTTCCCGTTCCCGTTCCTGGCCCGTTAAGGAGCGTGTGCCCGTTCCCGGCCCGTTAGGGAGCGTGTGCCCGTTCCCGGCCCGTTAAGGAGCGTGTGCCCGTTCCCGGCCCGTTAAGGAGCGTGTGCCCGTTCCCGTTCCCGGCCCGTTAGGGAGCGTGTGCCCGTTCCCGGCCCGTTAAGGAGCGTGTGCCCGTTCCCGGCCCGTTAGGGGGCGTGTGCCCGTTCCCGGCCCGTTAAGGAGTGTGTGCCCGTTCCCGGCCCTTTAAGGAGCGTGTGCCCGTTCCCGGCCCGTTAGGGAGCGTGTGCCCGTTCCCGGCCCGTTAGGGAGCGTGTGCCCGTTCCCGGCCCGTTAGGGAGCGTGTGCCCGTTCCCGGCCCGTTAGGGAGCGTGTGCCCGTTCCCGGCCCGTTAGGGAGCGTGTGCCCGTTCCCGTTCCCGGCCCGTTAAGGAGTGTGTGCCCGTTCCCGGCCCGTTAAGGAGCGTGTGCCCGTTCCCGGCCCGTTAGGGAGCGTGTGCCCGTTCCCGTTCCCGGCCCGTTAGGGAGCGTGTGCCCGTTCCGGGCCCGTTAGGGAGCGTGTGCCCGTTCCCGGCCCGTTAGGGAGCGTGTGCCCGTTCCCGGCCCGTTCCCGGCCCGTTAAGGAGCGTGTGCCCGTTCCCGTTCCGGGCCCGTTAAGGAGCGTGTGCCCGTTCCCGGCCCGTTAAGGAGCGTGTGCCCGTTCCCGTTCCGGGCCCGTTAAGGAGCGTGTGCCCGTTCCCGGCCCGTTAAGGAGCGTGTGCCCGTTCCCGGCCCGTTAAGGAGCGTGTGCCCGTTCCCGTTCCGGGCCCGTTAGGGAGCGTGTGCCCGTTCCCGTTCCCGTTCCCGGCCCGTTAAGGAGCGTGTGCCCGTTCCCGTTCCGGGCCCGTTAAGGAGCGTGTGCCCGTTCCCGGCCCGTTAAGGAGCGTGTGCCCGTTCCCGTTCCGGGCCCGTTAAGGAGCGTGTGCCCGTTCCCGGCCCGTTAAGGAGCGTGTGCCCGTTCCCGTTCCGGGCCCGTTAAGGAGCGTGTGCCCGTTCCCGGCCCGTTAGGGAGCGTGTGCCCGTTCCCGTTCCCGGCCCGTTAGGGAGCGTGTGCCCGTTCCCGGCCCGTTAAGGAGCGTGTGCCCGTTCCCGGCCCATTAGGGAGCGTGTGCCCGTTCCCGGCCCGTTAGGGAGCGTGTGCCCGTTCCCGGCC
Source organism: Pipistrellus kuhlii (assembly GCF_014108245.1). Lineage (NCBI taxonomy): Eukaryota > Metazoa > Chordata > Mammalia > Chiroptera > Vespertilionidae > Pipistrellus > Pipistrellus kuhlii. The sequence continues at coordinate 19,402 of NW_023425419.1, read as the reverse complement.
CTTTAAGGAGCGTGTGCCCGTTCCCGGCCCGTTAAGGAGCGTGTGCCTGTTCCCGTTCCGTTAAGGAGCGTGTGCCCGTTCCCGTTCCCGGCCCGTTAGGGAGCGTGTGCCCGTTCCCGGCCCTTTAAGGAGTGTGTGCCCGTTCCCGGCCCGTTAGGGAGCGTGTGCCCGTTCCCGGCCTGTTAGGGAGCGTGTGCCTGTTCCCGGCCGTTAAGGAGCGTGTGCCCGTTCCCGGCCGTTAAGGAGCGTGTGCCCGTTCCCGTTCCCGGCCCGTTAGGGAGTGTGTGCCCGTTCCCGGCCCGTTAGGGAGCGTGTGCCCGTTCCCGGCCCGTTAGGGAGCGTGTGCCCGTTCCCGGCCCGTTAGGGAGCGTGTGCCCGTTCCCGGCCCGTTAGGGAGCGTGTGCCCGTTCCGGGCCCGTTAAGGAGCGTGTGCCCGTTCCCGTTCCCGCCCGTTAAGGAGCGTGTGCCCGTTCCCGTTCCCGGCCCGTTAGGGAGCGTGTGCCCGTTCCCGGCCCGTTAGGGAGCGTGTGCCCGTTCCCGGCCCGTTAAGGGGCGTGTGCCCGTTCCCGTTCCCGGCCCGTTAGGGAGCGTGTGCCCGTTCCCGGCCCGTTAGGGAGCGTGTGCCCGTTCCCGGCCCGTTAGGGAGCGTGTGCCCGTTCCGGGCCCGTTAGGGAGCGTGTGCCCGTTCCCGGCCCGTTAGGGAGCGTGTGCCCGTTCCCGTTCCCGGCCCGTTAGGGAGCGTGTGCCCGTTCCCGGCCCGTTAGGGAGCGTGTGCCCGTTCCCGGCCCGTTAGGGAGCGTGTGCCCGTTCCCGGCCCGTTAAGGAGCGTGTGCCCGTTCCCGTTCCCGGCCCGTTAGGGAGCGTGTGCCCGTTCCCGGCCCGTTAGGGAGCGTGTGCCCGTTCCCGTTCCCGTTCCCGGCCCGTTAGGGAGCGTGTGCCCGTTCCCGTTCCCGTTCCCGGCCCGTTAGTGAGCGTGTGCCCGTTCCCGGCCCGTTAGGGAGCGTGTGCCCGTTCCCGTTCCCGGCCCGTTAGGGAGCGTGTGCCCGTTCCCGGCCCGTTAGGGAGCGTGTGCCCGTTCCCGGCCTGTTAGGGAGCGTGTGCCCGTTCCCGGCCCGTTAGGGAGCGTGTGCCCGTTCCCGTTCCCGGCCCGTTAGGGAGCGCGTGCCCGTTCCCGGCCCGTTAGGGAGCGTGTGCCCGTTCCCGGCCCGTTAGGGAGCGTGTGCCCGTTCCCGGCCCGTTAGGGAGCGTGTGCCCGTTCCCGTTCCCGTTAGGGAGCGTGTGCCCGTTCCCGGCCCGTTAAGGAGCGTGTGCCCGTTCCCGTTCCGTTAAGGAGCGTGTGCCCGTTCCCGTTCCCGGCCCGTTAGGGAGCGTGTGCCCGTTCCCGGCCCGTTAGGGAGCGTGTGCCCGTTCCCGGCCCGTTAGGGAGCGTGTGCCCGTTCCCGGCCCGTTCCCGGCCCGTTAGGGAGCGTGTGCCCGTTCCCGGCCCGTTAGGGAGCGTGTGCCCGTTCCCGTTCCGTTAAGGAGCGTGTGCCCGTTCCCGTTCCCGGCCCGTTAGGGAGCGTGTGCCCGTTCCCGGCCCGTTAGGGAGCGTGTGCCCGTTCCCGGCCCGTTAGGGAGCGTGTGCCCGTTCCCGGCCGTTAGGGAGCGTGTGCCCGTTCCCGGCCCGTTAGGGAGCGTGTGCCCGTTCCCGTTCCCGGCCCGTTAGGGAGCGTGTGCCCGTTCCCGTTCCCGGCCCGTTAGGGAGCGTGTGCCCGTTCCCGTTCCGGGCCCGTTAGGGAGCGTGTGCCCGTTCCCGTTCCGGGCCCGTTAGGGAGCGTGTGCCCGTTCCCGTTCCCGGCCCGTTAGGGAGCGTGTGCCCGTTCCCGTTCCCGGCCCGTTAGGGAGCGTGTGCCCGTGCCCGTTCCCGGCCCGTTAGGGAGCGTGTGCCCGTTCCCGGCCCGTTAGGGAGCGTGTGCCCGATCCCGGCCCGTTAGGGAGCGTGTGCCCGTTCCCGGCCGTTAGGGAGCGTGTGCCCGTTCCCGGCCCGTTAGGGAGCGTGTGCGGGCGGGCAGCCGGCGGGGGAGCCACGCCCCGTCCCCGGAAGTGAAGAGAACCCTCCTCTCCCTGCCCGCCCGGGTGGCCGCGGACCGGCGCTCCCCGGACGCCCCGCTGCGCCCGCCCGCACCTGCAGCTTCTCCTCCACGTCCTCGTCGCTCTCGTCCAGGTCCTCGGGCAGCAGCCGCCACTCATACTCCACGTGCACGTGCGCGTTGAACCTTCCGGACAAGGCTTGCGTCAGCTGAGGGGAGCAAAGCACTGTGGGTGAGGCGCCCAGCAAAGCCAGCCACACGTCCGCGGGAGGGAGGGGGGAGGCCCCGACCCCCAGCTCAGGTGCATCTCTGGGCCCAGGGACACCCTCCCGGCTCACAGGTCACCCCGAGACGCAGACCCATGGCGTGCCCTGTGCGCTGCGCGCAGAGGGCCCGTGCCTGTCCGTTCTGGCCTCACTGGCCACGGCCGGCGGGGTCAACCCAGCCCTCCTCAGCCCACGGGAGCGGGAAGCCCCTCCTAGGGCCGCTCAGTGCTCAGACGGCGGCCGGCTGGTTCCGGCCGCAGAGGGCCGCCCACCCGTCAGCCTCCCGGGGTGTCTGGGACACGGGGCCTAACTCTCCCCACAGCCACCGAGGCGCTGTGCGGCCGTGGGCAATGCCGTGGCCGCTCTGTGCAGACTCACCAGCTCCTCACAGTGCTCGTGCCTGAGGCGCTTGGCGATGTCCAGCGGCGTCTCCCCGGCCTCGTTAGCTACAAGGACAAGCGGAGGTGAAGACGAGGAAAGGGACAGGGCGGCTGAAACCGGTGTGGCTCAGTGGATAGAGCGTCGGCCTGCGGACTGAAGGGTCCCGGGTTCGGTTCCGGGCAAGGGCATGTACGTTGGTTGCAGGCACATCCCCAGTGGGGATTGTGAAAGAGGCAGCTGATCGATGTTTTTAACTCTCTCCCCCTCTCCCTTCCTCTTTGTAAGAAGTCAATTAAAGATAAGAATAAGTAAATGAATAAAAAGTAAGAAGAAGAATGAAAGGGCCGGGGCAGCGGCCAAGACTACACGGAACAGGACAGACGGAACCCGCAGTGCGTGGGCGCCCGCCGGGGCCGACCTCGTCTGCCACCGAGCGGACCTGCCGCCCCATGTGGCCGGTGAGATGGTACCAGGTGCGCGCCGATCCCGACCATCGGCCACGGAAGCGGCCCACGAACAAAATCCACACGCAAACTCCACGCCCACAGAGCAGTTCCCACCCCGTCCACCGGAGCACCGTGGGTGGGGGCGGCGGCCGGGGCCCCCTCACGCCTCCCCCGCGGTCTGCCCACAAAGGGAAATAGCGGGCTTTCTCCCAGGAACCCTCAGCCAACCAGGCGAGAACGCGCTTTTTTAAAATATGTTTCCATTGACCTCAGAGAGGAAGGGAGTGGGACAGACACCCGAGGATGAGAGAATGATGGACCGGCTGCCTCCTGCACGCCCCCTACTGGGGATCGAGCCGCACCCTGGGCCGCTGGGCGTCACGGGCTGCACTGCTCTCCCTGAGCCAGCAGGGCGGGCTGACCAAGATGTGGGCTATGGACAGAGGGCGAGAAGCCCCAAACCACGGCCAAGGTCACCGCAGCCTCAGGGACACACCCTCCCTCTGACGCCGGCCACCGATGGACGGTCCGGGAGGCAGGCGGCTCCTGACCCCGGCTCGGCAGCCCTGCGGACACGCCGGCCCCTGCTGCTCGGAGGGAAGGCTTACGCCCTCAGCCCCGAGGGGAGCCGGTGTCATCAGGGACACCGGGGAACGTGGCCGCTCACCGATCTCGATGGAGGCCTTGCCGCGCAGCAGCAGCTTCAGGCACTCGGCGTTGTCGGTCAGGCAGCAGTAGTGCAGGGCCGTGCTGCCCTTGCCCGTCTGTCTGTCCAGGTTCCCGCTGGCCGGCACCGGGAGGGAGGGGGGGAATGGTGAGCCACGGGGACTGAGGGGAGCAGGGCGGAGGGTGCTCACTCCGGCGGCACGGCTGTGAGCCGGGGGCCCTGGCTCAGGCACCAGGGACGGCCGAGAGGGAGCCAGGCCCCGGGCTGCACCTGAGCAGGTGCCGAAAGCACCGCCTTCCCGGGCCCCCAGTCCCTGCCGCCGGCCGCTCCCCCATCAGTGCCGAGGCCGCAGGAAGCCAGGCGACCGCCCGGCCTGCCCCACAGAGGAACGGCGAGCTCGCCGTCTTGTTACCGATTCTCTCACAGAAAAGGCAAAAGACACTTTCCAGCGGCCAGTCCCCAGGCTCCTCCGGGCTGCTCGCCGGGCCGGGCCCCGATGCACCCCCCGCCCCCCGCCCTTCCTCTCGCTCCGGCTCCCACGGGGCCGCCCCGCAGCCCTCGCTCAGTCCTGGGGCCGCCCCAGCCTCCCGGCCCTCACACCCGCCTCTTCCCTCGGGAACCCCGAAACCCCCCCTTCCCCCCCGTCCGAGCAGGCCACCTGTTCTGAACCAGGAAGTCCACGATGTGCAGGGAGGTGCGGTCCACGGACCTGACGGCCAGGTGCAGGGCGGTCTCGTCCGGCTCCTGCAGAGCAAGCGGAGCGGCCATGGCCCTTGAGCCCCCCCCCGGGGACCCCAGAAGGCTGCCGCGGGAGCCGCTCTCACAGGGGCCCGCCTCGAGGACCGCAGAACGGGGGTTCCCTCAGAGCCCCCGCCGTCCTCTGACCTCGTCCCTCCATTCACAGCACAGAGCCTGGGGGCCGGGGTCTCAGTTCCAGGACCGGGGGGCTGCCGGGCCCTGCACCCCGGCTTACACCCGGGCCGGCACCATGCACACCAGAGGGCACGCGGCTGCCACGGCCTCTTCGGGGGCCACGGGGGCTGTCCCAGGAGGGGTGGGGTGCAGGGTGGAAGGCCCGGCTGAGCGGGGCACCCGCCCTGGACCGACTCCTCTCTCAGCCCCGAGTGCCTCTGTCTGGGTGAGAGGAGGTGCCAGGGGGGCGTGTGTCCCGGCCCCGCCCTCTCAGGAGAGCACTCGGGGTGGGGTGGGGGGAGGGCTGGGGAGCGGGGCAGGGCCGCACCGGCCTCTCCTCCCTGACGTCCTGGAGCTGCAGCTGAGGCCCGGCCCCGAGTGCCCACGCTCCCGGGAACCGCCCGCCGCCCTCCCGGATGGAACGCCCGCCCGCTGCGTTCCCGGCCCGGCCCCCCCGGCCCCGCCCCGGCCCCGGCCAGGCCCGCCGAGCACTCACGTGCCCGTTGGCCAGCGGGACCCTGTCGGTGAGGTCCGCGCCCTCGGCGTAGGCCTGGAGCAGCCCGAAGACGTCCCTGGCCTTGACGGCCTCGCACAGGCCGTGCAGCCGGGCTGCGCTGTCCGCGTGCCTCCTCCGCGCAAACCTCCTCTCGATGTACTTGGCCGTGATGTAGTCCTTCCGGGCGTTCCTGGAGCGAGCGCAACGGCCCCGTAAACGCCGAGGCCTCCAGCCCGCGGCCGGCAGACTCATCAGTCAGCAGAGCCAAGTTCCAACAGCACGACGACGGACATTTCTCCTGAGAGCCACATCGCTGCTCCACTTGGTCCACATCTCGTTCAGCCCCCGTGCCTCGGCAGGCCGATGCTCCCTCCCGCCTGGGAGGAACCATCAGTGCCCCCACGTGCGCTCTCCTGCCCCCCAGAAACCATCGGTGCCCCCACGTGCTCTCCTGCCCCCCAGAAACCATCGGTGCCCCCACGTGCACTCTCCTGCCCCCCAGAAACCATCGGTACCCCAAAGTGTGCTCTCCTGCCCCCCAGAAACCATTGGTGCCCCAAGGTGTGCTCTCCTGCCCCCCAGAAACCATCGGTGCCCCCACGTGCGCTCTCCTGCCCCCCAGAAACCATCGGTGCCCCCAACATGCGCTCTCCTGCCCCTCAGCCCCCCAGCACCGGGCCCGGGCCGGCCCGCCCACTCACATGTCGCTGCCTGGGCCGGGCTTGACGGGGTCCCCAGCGGGAAGGCAGCTCTCCATGATCTCGTTGAAGCCCGCGTTCCCCACGTTCTTGGCCAGCTGCAACGACACAGCCTGCTCAGGGCTCAGCCGTACACACCCTCTACACACACACACACACACACAGCTGCAACAACACAGCCTGCTCAGGGCTCAGCCGTACACACCCTCTACACACACACACACACACACACACACACACACACACACAGCTGCAACAACACAGCCTGCTCAGGGCTCAGCCGTACACACCCTCTACACACACACACACACACACACAGCTGCAACGACACAGCCTGCTCAGGGCTCAGCCGTACACGCCCTCTACACACACACACACACACACACACACACGCGCCTCGGCCAGCTGAGGGCGGCTCAGGCCGCTACGAAGGAGAGCCATGAAGTGGTTTGCCTCTCACACCGATGGACGGCCCTCAGCCCCAAAGGGACCCGTAACACTCGAGTGAAGAGGCAGCATGCCCGTACCACAGCGTCCATCTGCAGCGCCCTCCCTGGGGGTGTCACTGACATGGGGTGTCTGACGTGGGGGTGTCTGTGACGTGGGGGAGTCACTGACAAGAGGGTGTCACTGACATGGGGGTGTGTCTGACATGGGGTGTCTGACGTGGGGGTGTCTGTGACGTGGGGGTGTCACTGACATGGGGTGTCTGATGTGGGGGAGTCACTGACAAGGGGGTGTCACTGACATGGGGGTGTGTCTGACATGGGGTGTCTGATGTGGGGGTGTCTCTGACGTGGGGTGTCACCCTGCCAGACCAGGAAGGACTGCCTCGGAGCTCGGGAGGAGCTACAGGCGGCAACAGACATGGCAGGCTCAGACCCGCGGGCCCTGAGGGCGCGTCAGTGAGATGCTGGCCCCTCGAGGGTCTACTGAGCACAGGAATTGATCTTCTGTCCAGATTGCTCTTGACACTAAAACCAATGCAATCAATACCCACTTCTACTTACTGCCTGGCGCCCCGCTCCCCCGGGAAATTCAAACGCGGGGCCTGGCCAGCAGCTGCGGTGCTGACACTGGCCGGGGCCCATGTGCCGCCTGGCATGCGTGTCCGCCTCAGGGCTCTGGACGCTCCCACACGGAAACACCTCGGCCCAACCCGGCCTGTACCGTGCTATCATGGGACCGAGAGGAAAGCCTTTTCCAGAGACAGCGGAGTGAGAGCACAGAGCACTCTCCCCCAGAGGCGGACGGGAGGGGGGACAGCCCCCAGAGGCCCAGCCAAGCAGTGACCGCAGACTTGGCGGGACCCGGCCGGGGCCGCGCGGGCTCCGGGCTCTGCCGGTGAGTGAACCGGGGAGTTACCAGCAGCTCGGACGTGCCCAGGACGTCCAGCGTGAGGGACTGCATGCGGGAGTAGTGCACGCCCAGCTCCCGGTGGATGCCCGAGCACTCGATGCAGGTCAGGACGCCCAGGTTGGTGGAGAGCCACGTGGGGTCTGCGGAGGGAACACAGGCTGGAGCCGGCGGGAGCGGAGGGCGTGGGGCCGGGACCCGCCCTCGCAGTCCCCGCAGGCGGAGCTCAGGCACCGGCCCTCTCTCTTGGCGCAGCGAGGCCCGCCTTCGCCAGAAGCACTCGGCACACACAGGCACCGGTCTGTCCTCCCCTCTTCCTAACCCCACTCCCCGTCCTGGCATTCAGTAGGTGAGGGGCGAACAGGAACAGGACTCGGCGTCCTCCACGGGCTGCGCCCACCCCCGATCGGGTCATGCCAGCCGGCGTCTAACTACTACAGGGGGAGCGGACTCCGGTCACCCATGTCTGTACGTTCACAGGTGCTAATGAGAGAGAGGACACACTGCGAGCTGATGCCACGCCCTGCGCACAGCACCCTGGTAGCGATCAGAGCTCACGCTTTGAGCCCTCGGCAATGCCCCCTCACGGCGGCAATGCCCCCTCACGGCGAGCACGCAGAGGGAGCAGGGCGGGGCCTGCATGCGCCCAGAGGGCCTCGCTTGGGGCTGCAGGGGGCAGAGCAGGAGTCCGCTCCTCAGCAGGGGCTGCCGCCCCGGAGAGGCCCACACTGGGTGGCACACAGTAGGTGCTCGAGAAACGGCGGACAAAGAGGCGGAGCTCACTGAGACGGGGAGTTCAGAGTGAAACTCCCTCGGGCCCAGCCGTATGGTTCTCTCTAGAACGGCTAGTGTCCTTAGAAACAGCGGGTGCACAGCACAAGCGTGGTCCCCGGGCGGCTGGGTGGGCAAGGTGCAACGGATGGAGGATATTCCTCTCTCCGATGTTCTTCCCTTTTTTTTATAACCCTCACCCAAGGACACTTTCCTGTTGGTTTTTAGGGAGAGTGGAAGAGAGAGGGAAAGACAGAGAGAAACACATCGAGGGGTTGCCTCCTGCACGCACCCCAACCAGGGCCCAGGCCAGGGGGGAGCCTGCAACTGAGGTCCGTGCCCTTGACCGGAATGGAACCCAGGACCTTTCGGTCCACAGGCCGATGCTCTATCCACGGAGCCACACCAGGTAGGACACTCACTGATGTTTCTATCCCTCGTTCCTTCTCCTTTCCTCTCCAGAAATATCAATTAAAAAGCAACGAAGGGAGCAGAAAACCGGTGTGACTCAGTGGATAGAGCGTCGGCCTGCGGACTGAAGGGTCCCAGGTTCGATTCTGGTCAAGGGCATGGACCTTGGTTGCGGGCACACCCCCAGTGGGGGGTTTGCAGGAGGCAGCTGATCGATGCTTCTCTCTCATCGATGTTTCTAACTCTCTATCCCTCTCCCTTCCTCTCTGTGAAAAGTCAATAAAATGTATTTTAAAAAGCAGCCGCGGAGGGAGAGCCAGCGGCCGGGCGGGGGCGGCCGGGAGGAGGTCACCTGGCGCCCCGCAGTCGCAGCACACGTCGTTGCCCGGCATCCGCCGCACCTCCGCGATGATCTCCTTGGTCAGCTCCTGCACGATGTTCTCGCCGGGCGGGTCGTCGCCCTGGAAGGCGTTGTTGAGCGCCTCCTCCTTGCTGTTCTGCAGCACAGACATCCAGCTGGGGGGAGAGGGCGCTGTGAGGGCCCGGCCCGGCCCCGCCCCGGCCCCGCGCCCCGGGCGGCACTCACATCTGGCACTCCTGCTCGTCCTCCGCCTGGAAGTGGTACGTGCGGTCATCTGCGGGCGAGAGGGCCGTCAGCGGAGCGGGCGGCCAGCACCGTGCCCGCGGGCGCAGCCACTGCCGGCCTCGGGCAGTGGGGGCGCGGCGCCAGGCGCACACGGGCCCAGAGGCAGGCTCTGACGGCCAGAGCGGACCTGCCTGGCCCCCGCGGCAGGCTCACCGAGCAGGGGCTGGGCCCGGGTCCGAGCACAAACCCAGCCAAACACGAGAGCTACTCCAGGCTTGATCCCCGCTGCGGGTAGCGCTTCTTAGACTACATACACACACATATGTGTGTTTGTGTGTGTGTGTGTGTGTGTGTATACATATATATATATAACTTTTTTTATTGATTTCAGAGAGGAAGGGAGAGGGTGAGATAGATAGAAGCATCAATGATGAGACTCAATGACCGGCTGCTCCCTGCATGCCCCCTACTGGTAACTGAGCCCGCAACCTGGCCCTGTGCCCTGACCAGGAAACCTGGGGCCCTTCAGTCCACTGCTGATGCTGCATCCACAGCAGCTGGGCTGCAGCGTTTTTGACATCACAGGTGCGTCCTCTTTTATAAGGAAGGGCTGACCCAGTTTATCTCCTCATTTGCTAGCAGGACGAGGAGGCTGGGGGCTGGGACGAGGCATTGCGGGGTGTGGGGGAGCTGGGGGAGGGGAGGGGTGCCCTCCTCCACGTCAGAGGGGCAGGCACCCCGGGAACAGTACAGCCTCCACCTGGAACGCAGGCTCTCTTCCTAACCAGCCCTCCGCAGGCAGGCGCAGGGGACGGGCCCCGGCCCGGGTGTTGGGTTCGAAGCCCCCCCCCCCCCCCCAGGGCACAGCATCTGAGAAACAGACTCACGTGAGATGAGGTCGAAGCACTTCTTCTCCTCGGGGTTGGTCTTCACCTGGCAGGTGAGCAGGTTGAGCTTGGCGGGGGGCCGGTTCGCCTGTCAGGGAGTAAACAAACTAAAGCAAACCCGGAGCTGGTGGGGGAAACGGAACCTCGACGCTCACTCCTCCAAACAGAGCGGGCAGGGCTTTCCCTCGCTCACACACACTCACACACACACACTCACACTCACACACACACACACACTCACACACACACACTCACACTCACACACACACACACAGGAGACCAAGATGGAGCCTGGCTAAAGCGGGCCGTCCGTTCTGGTTCCTCCCGGCTCCCAGGCGGCGGCGGGCGCCCAGACCAGCCAGCCTGCTCCCCGGGTTTTCCTTGGGCAAACACTCGGAGGCTCAGGCCGGGGGCGGATCAGGCTGGCTCGGAGGCTCAGCTGTAGTGAGGTGACTGGCATCACTGGCCTCGGGGGTCCGAGCCCTGGGGGACGCTCGCTTCCTCTCCAGAGGTGGGTGGGGGCAGGGCCAGGCTGGTTCTGTGTGTTCCTGGGTCCCAGCTGGGAATGAGGCGCACCTGCCACCCCCCTCCTGGCTGCGGGTTCGAGGCTTCCCCCGCCCGGCTGCAATGGGGGCAGGTGCGCCACACGGAGCGGGAGCCCAAGCTCGCGTCTCCGCGGACGGGCTTCCTGGCGCGGACGCCCGGCGGGCACTCGGGGCCCCGCGCTCGCCCCGGCACACACTCACCGTCCCGTGGGAGATGGTCAGAAACCCGTTCTTCACGGAGCACTTCCTCTTCTGCCACACCTTCCGGAGCCTTCCGGAGAAGGGGCAAGCGTTTAGGAGCTCGGCCACAGGAGCGGGCGGACACGGTGCCCCCGCCCCCGCCGCCCGTACCCGTCGCTCTTCTTGTAGAGGCAGCCGCTGCGCTCCGTGCCGTGCTCCTTGTTGCCCTGCGGCTGGTGCAGGCTGTAGGCCGTGCTCGGGCGCAGCTGCGGGTCCTGAAGGGGCCGGAGTCCGTCAGCCCCATCGGGAGGGCCGTGTGCTCACGCAGGGCACCCTGCCCTTGTCACCACACACATCCACACAGACACACTCACAGACACACACACACACAGAAACACACACAGACACCACCCACACTCACAGACACACACACAGACACCCCCCACACACACACACAAACAGAAACACACACAGACATCCCCCACACACACAGACACACACACACACAGTCACACACACACACACAGAAACACACACAGACACCACCCACACACACAGACACACACACATACTCAAACACACACAGAGACAGACACCCCCACACACAGACACACACAGACACTCACACTCACAGTCACAGAGACACAACTCATACACATACACACACACACACACACGAATAATTCCTGTCCAGGAGCTGGTGAAGGCCACCCACCGGGCTGAAGGGTGTGGCCAAGACCAGCCGCCCCGACCGGCCACGGTGAGCTGCTGGGAAGCTACAGGCGTGACTCGGCAGTGACCCTCCGTCCCCGATCATGGCCAGGAGGTCCTGAGAGGCGCACGGCCCCTCCGAGCACAACCAGCCCCAACAACCCACAGGCAGGCCCTGCCCCCGAGGCCGCTGCCTCCTCCAGGAAGACAGGCAGCCACCACCTTGCAGAAGGTCAGGTGGGAGGGGCCGAGCCAGGTCACGTGCCTGGACACCTGGTACCGGGCAGGCGCGGAGCGACCTTCACTCCCGGCCCCCGCCCCCGGGCCTCGGCCCGCCCGGCCCCGCCCCGTCTCAGGTGAGCCGAGGGCCAAGCTTCTGGCAGGTGTGAAACGTGGACCCGAGCTCACAGGTTAACCAGGAGGACAGAGGCTGCCTCCACCTGCCCCTGGGACCCCATCAGCTCCCTTCACAACGGGAGAGACACCATGAACAGGTGATCTGCTGGAAGGGCAGGGCCTGTCGGGGCCTGTGGGGGTCGGGGCTGGAGCCGGGGCTGGGTGCCGACAGGCCCTGCACCCGCCTCCCAGGCTGATGCTCCTTCCCGGACACCACGTGTCCTCCCGGGGCCTGGTCCCATCTCCCCCCCAAGCCCAGGCACGGCCCAGACGAAGGAAGAACTCACAGGACCATCGGCGCGGTCTGAGCTGAGGGGCGGGCTCAGCCAGGGAAGGCCAACGGGGAAATGGACAGGGAGCGGAGGAAGCGACTTTTTACATTTCTGGTTACTATGTCTAGGCTTCCTATGGACGTCAGAGAAGCAGGGAGAGGGAGAGGGAAGCACCCGTGATGAGAGGGAATCACCGGCCGGCTGCTTCCTGCACGGCTCCCTGCTGGGCACTGAGCCCGCAACCTGGGCCTGTGCCCCGACCGGGAGTCAAACTGGGACCTCCTTGATTCATAGGTTGACGCTCAACCCGTGAGCCGTGCTTGGTTCAGAACGTAAATAAATAAAATGTTGACTTTAGAAACGTCTCTGTGATGAGAGAGAATCCCTCCCCCGTCGCTGACTCCCGGGGGGAGGGCACGGGTGGAGGGCGCTGTTTCACTTCCACAGGAAGGACAGCGCGGGGACACGGGACACGGGACACGGACACGGACACACGGGGAATTTCCACTTCACCGGTGTTGGTGCACTCACGTCCCTCAGCCTCTCCCGAGCCCCTGCTATGGGAGAGAAGGGATGACACGGAGGATGCTTTCCTCCTTACTATACATGGGAGAAACCGGGGGTTTTTGGTTGTTTTTTGAAGTTCGGAAAGAAAGCGTGCAAAACTCTCCCATTTATTAAAATGCTGAACTACTTACTCTCCTAGACTTCGGTCACCAAAGGCAAACGCATTGGGGAGAGAAACAACGATATTCGGTTAGAGCACAGCTGAGTCCGACCGCCAATGTGAGCCCGACGCGGACGGAGGCAGCGGCGCCAGCGGGCGGTCCGTCCGGGGACCGCGAGGCCCGAGGGGGGCGTCCCGGCCCAGAGGAGTCTGAAGTCCACAGGGGCGCTCAGACACGTCCTCCACCACCAGGAGGCACCGTTACGCTACGTTCCACACTGCGGTGGGAGCTGGGGGGCTGGGGCAGGGGAGTCAGGGACCCCTGAGGGGCGTGCGTCTGGGGGAGGCTGAGAGCTCCCCGCAGTCCACACCGGCCAAACAGAAGCACTGCCCGCAGCCACCGGGGCCGGGCCCCGCACTCCGGGAACCCGCTGGGCGAGCGGCTGCTCCTGGGACAGCCCAGCAGGGTCTGAGAGCCCCCGGGAGACACGGGTGTCGCCCTCCTCGGGCCCGAAGCCTCCGCGGCCCAGAACCAAACAGCCGTCCTCCACAGCCAGAGCCCTCACCTCCTTCTGCTCCACCTGCAGCGCCGACTTCAGGATGTCCCGCAGCTGGACCAGCTGCCGCCGCTCCTCATCCTGGGCCTGCTTGATCTTCAGAAACAAAACAGAGAGGGGGAGAGGCACGACAGAGGTACAGCGAGACGCTGGTGTGCGCAGGGCACCCCCGCCCCCGGGAACCCCTGGCCCCTCCCTCCGAAGCCCTCCCCGGAGGCCGAGTGGGGCTCCGTGCCCGGGGGCCGCTGCCGGGCGGCTGGTCCCAGCAGCAACTCAGGGCCAGACCAGCAGCACGTGTGGGAGCGGCCGCGGGCGGGGGGAGTGGGACGCACCGTGTGCAGGTCGGTGGACAGCGTCTCGATGGAGGGCTTGAGGCTTTCCACGGCCTTCAGTCCGTCCTGGAAAAAACTGGGGGAAGAGGAATCAGATCGTGGTCCCTGCAGAACCATCCTGTCCTCCGAGGAGGGGGGCTGAGCCTGCTGTCACTCCCGTGTTCCCAGAATCAGAAGACTCAGCGCGAGGAGGCGCGGGCGGGAGGGAGCTGCCATCAGGCGACACAGGTGTGGCTTTTCTCGACCCACGGACACGAGCCCCACGTTTTCCGTTTGTGGTAACGGGAAACGAGACGCGGCTGAGGAGGGCGGCAGAGGCTCCTGTCGGGAGCGGGGAGTCAGGGAATCAGCGGGAGCAGACGGGCTCTGCGGCCGTGGCTGATGCTCTACCACGCACCCCGGTCAGTGTGCGCGCGAACCCTCGAGGGGAGCGGAGAAGACGGGGGGCCCTCACGTCCCCGTCACAGCACCAGCAGCTCCAGGCACCGGGCCTGCATCCGGCACCCGGCCAGCGGGCCTCGCCTCCATCTCGCTGCCGGCTTCACCAAGCAGCCGCAGGCCCAGCGGCCTCCGCACCGATTGGCCAGAGAACACGTCACTCAACACTCTTCCCGCCTTTCGGGACGGGACCCTCCCTGTTGGTGTCACTGTTGCTGTGTTAAAGGCGCCGGTTTCTAGACCCACTGGACAGCGGCTCCAGGGACGGGCGGAGAGACGGACCGATTCTCTCCCTCAACGAAATAAAGACCAAGGACAGGATGGCGGGCTCTTCTCAACCGCCTACGGCAAAAGGCAAAACCACGCGCAGCCAAGGAGTGTCCGGGGGAGCCCCCGCGGCTCCCGGCGCGCTCCCGGCACCCGGCGTCCAGGGCCTCCTCACCCTGCAGCCCGGCCGCGCCCCACGCACTGCCGAGCTCCCGGGGGCAGGCGGAGACCGGAGGGGCCGTGTACGGGGGGCTCGAAGGAACCCCAGATGGTAGACTCCGCGTGGCCACCGCCTCCTGTCCATCGCTGAATCATCCGCTCCACATTTCATCTCCCAAGCGACGCACGAAACAGCCAAAGGCCGAGAAGTAGCGTGAAGAGCACAGTGTCACACACACACACACACACACGCTCATCCAGAAAGGAAGTGCCGGCCGAGCGAAGCATCCTTTTTAAAGGTTGCTGAGCTCATGCCCATAAAAGGCCAACTAGTTCACGTTCCACAAGGGGCCAGTTGCTACCCAACTGATCAGTTTGGGCAAAATAAAGGAGAAAAAAAAAAAAAGGAAATCCAAGAATAGCCGCTTCTTAAAAATAAAGTACCAGAAGGAAGCGACCCACTTCCTAAGCCGCCTCTGGGAAGGTCACGAGGCCACGGACAGAGAAAGCCATCTGCGTGTCCATCACCACGCCGGCTCTGCGTCCGTGGAAGAGCCGGGGGTTCCACACGGCAGGGGCGGGCAGGGCCACCTCAGCGGCGGCTCCCCAAGCTCGCTGCCGCCCGCCCCTCCATGCCACACGGTCACCGTGGCAACCATTCACAGGTGAACGCGGCGGGCTCCAGAGAAAGCCGACGCCGTGGCCGTTTCCGTACCAGCGCGCCCTCAGCCCTGCCCGGGGTGGCTCAGGAGCCGGGAGCATCGTCCCGTGCACCAAAAGGTCACCGGTTCGAGTCCCGGTCAGGGCACATGCCCAGGTGGCGGGCTCCATCCCCAATTGGGGCGTGGGAGACAGCTGATGGAGGTTTCTCACGTCAATATTTCTCTCTCCCCCCCGCCCTCCCTTCTTCTCTCTCCAAAACCAACACAACATTTTTTTTAAAGAGTGTACAGGTCAGGGGGAGGCGTCGCACAACAGGAAAGGCGTTGCCATGGCGATGCAGGAAGAGACGTCATCGCATCAGGCCCCGAGCAGAGGGACTTCCAAGGAGCAACTCCCCCTGGGCGAGGCCGGGGGAGGGCGGGGCTGGGGAAGGCGCGGAGAGGGGACGGCGGGCCGTGTGCTGCGGTGTCTCCCTCAGCCAGGGACATGGAGTCTGTGCTCTGACACGGTCACGTGAACGGGACGGCGGCCAGCACGCAGCCGCCAGGCGTGCAGGGACCGGAAGCGCCTATTTCTGCCAGATGGGCAGACACCAGACTCCCCACCTCCTGGTGCCACGAGATGGAAAAGGCCGACCCGCTGCTATCGATCGACCGGAATGTGCCAGAGAGACAGACAGACAGACCTGCCGTGACCCCGTGACAAGGACAGAGAACTTACTTGCATCCGATCTAACAGTCTTTTTTTTTTTTTAATGTGCCCTTGACTGGAATGGAACCCAGGACCCTTCTGTTCCCAGGCTGACGCTCTATCCATTGAGCCAAACCAGCCAGGGGGAGAACTTACTTGCACTGGGCGTGAAAGTACTTGATCAGGTTCTGAAGCAAGTCCACTCCCTTCTTGATCTTAATCTCATTGACCTTGAGCAGGTACTGTGAACACAGCAAAGCACCAGACGGGCGTCAGAGGCCCAGGCGGCTCCGGGCTCGGGGGGGGGGGCAGACCACACGTCCCTTTCTCCTCCGTGGGGCGGGCGGGAGCTCAGGGCGGAGGCGCCCGCCCGGAGGCCACACCCACTGCCCCTGGCCTTTGCTGCCACAGGAGCGCCCTGGCACACAGGTGACTGCGCGGCCCGAAGTGCCAGGACTCTGGTCCTGGGCCGGCCGCGGGGCCGGACTCCGGCGCCCGGGGCCCCCAGCCCCTCACCTCGCACATCTGCAGCTGGAAGAAGCGCCGCTCCTTCTCCATCTCCTCGGCGATCTCGGCGCCGCTGATCTCCGTGCGGATCATGCCGTGCAGCCGGGCGTGCTCCTTCTTCTCCTTTTCGATCTTGGTTCTAGGCGCACGGGCAGCGTCACCGGCCGCCGGGCAGGGACAGCGGACGCCCCCGGGCCTCTGACCGGCCCGGCCGCCCCCTAACATACCGCATGGAGCTGCCCGCGGCCACAGGCATGCCAACCTTGGCCTTGGGCTGAGAATTTACTGCACCCACCTCCCCTCGGCCCCCACGGCCCCCAGAGAGGCAGCCAGGTGAGACTGACGGGGGGTAAGGGGGGGCGCCACCTCTCTCCTCTCCTCTCCTCTCCTCTGCTGGATCCTGGGGAGGCGGAGAAACGCGGCTCGCGCTAAGGGGACCCACAAACCCCCAGGAGACGGGGGCTGACAGGGATAACACGGGGACGGGAAGAGGCGCCTCGGGAAGTCCCACCCGTAGCCCTTTGGCAGGAAACCAAAGGCACCAGGAAACCTGGCGTAAAGGGGCCAGCAGGGCGGCGCTCGGCAGCAGGTGTGACGGCCCCTGGCAACCCGGGCAGGTGCCCTGGCTGGTCAGACAAGCCCTTTCAGCTGGAAAAGTGGGTCCAAGTGGAACTCTGAAATGCCCCCTGCTGCGGTGCGTCTCAAGGGGAAACACTCACATTTTGGTTTCGTAGTCCTTCCAGGCTTTATCAAACGGCTTCTTCAGATCCTGTGAGCGGACAGGCGTCAATTCAGCAGGTTGCTCGGGCCACGATCGAGAAGCCACCCCGCCCGGCCCCCCCACGGCCCTCAACGCTCTGCCTGGGACTGGGCCGCACCCGGGGGTCTGGCTGGAGGGGCCGAGCTCCGGGTCCCACCAGCAGCCCCGGGTCACGCTCTGCCAGCAGGGTCTTCGGGAGAGGACGGCCTTCCACGGGTGGGCTTACGCTCTGGCTCTGCGCTGGCCTCCTGGCGGGACTCAGCTCCCAGCCCGGCCCTGGCCGCCCCCGCCCCTCCCTGACTCCGCCGACGCCCGGCTCCAGCGACACTGAAGCCTCCTGCCCGTCTGTGTCCTCCCTCTGCCCCTCGGCCCCCTGCTCCGGCCCCGAGAGGACAAGGGCGGTTGCTGGTGCCTGAGGGCGGGCCGGCCTGTCCTCTCTGCCCACAGCTCTCCTGGCACAGGCTGCCGGGTCCCCGAGACCAGCCGCCCGGCTTCCCGATGTGCCCGGTGCTCAGCAGCGGGGACTGCGCCCCAACCCCCCAATCCCGGCCCCGCCTCTCCCACCCGTGAAGCGAGTCACGCGTCTGTGCGTGGCGCCCCCTAAGCGAGGGGCGGAAATGCAGCGGGAGCCTGTCCCCCGGGGTCAGCCAGGGACACGGCAGCTGGAGGCCCAGACGTGAGCCTCCAGCGCCCCTCACCCCGGCTGCTCAGTCTCCCTCCCTGCGGGTCCCCAGCCCGAGCACCCCAGGTCACCCCGAGAGGCTGGGGCCCCGCAGCCGCCCCCGCCCCCGGAGCCGTCCGTACCCCCTTCACGCCCTTCAGGTCCCCCTTCAGCAGGCTGTCCAGCGGGAAGGAGATGATGTTGTTCATGTTCTGGATCTGAAAGACAAGACGGAGGGCGGCTCAGGCCCCGCGGCACAGCGCGCGCAGGCGAGCCAGGACGGCGCTTCCCGCAGCCCAGCAGCGAGGACGGCCCCGTCCGCCCGCCAGACGCTGGTGACGCGGCAGTCTTCCCGCCTCCACTTCCTGCGACTCAGCGATCGGTGGGAAAAGGTAACACTGCCGCGAAGACAAACCTTTCCGGCCGCAGCGTGAGCGCCACCACATGCCCGGGAGAAGGAGCCGGCCCGCACTGGCTCCCGCTGGCTCCCACCCCCAGGCCTGGCTGTCCCCGGTCAGTTCTCCACTGAGCCCCACCTCCCCAGCAGGGCTCCCAACAGGGGGGTGAGAGGAAACACAGAACACGGGCTCCCCTCCTGGGAGACTGGAAGTGCCCCTTACTCCTGCCCCCCTCTTGGTCCCCAGACCCATGTGAGGTGAGGGACGCAGCTTCGGTGGGAGGGCTGCCGGCACAGACTCCGGTTCAGAGCCTGCAGAGGTCCAGCCCGGAGGAGCACATAAGTCGGGATCCACTTTCTCCGGCCCCCCCCTCACCAGCCTGTGAGTCACTCAGCTGCCCGAGGGCGCTGCGGGGATGGGGTGGGGGTTCCCCCGGGGGGCATGTGTCAGTGGGGTCCCGCACCCGGCCACAGGCTGTGAAGGGAAGACGAGACAGACCTGCGGGGCCTCACACGCTCACAGACGGCGAAGAACACCTGTGTGTTCACCTGACCACTGGGAACAGGACGGGCTGAGAGACGGCCTGGCTTCGGGGCCGTGTGGGACCGGGTTCCACGCGCGGTCAGCGCCGGAGTCAGGATGCGGAGCGCACTCTGCCGGAAAGCACTGACCGCCAGCCCGCCGGGTCCTGACCCGGCTGTGACCCCCGGAAAGGCCTGGGCTGGGGTAACGCGTCCTGCTCCGACACCAGCTCTGGCGTTCCCTGGCCCTGCTCCCGGGACAGCGGCACCGGCTCCGACCGCCGGGACCAGCCTGGGAGCAGCACGCCTCGGCCCCGAGGAGCCGAGTGTGGCCACGTGGGGCGCGGGCTCCTGGCGGCTGGCACCCTGGTTCCACGGGTGGGGCAGGCCCGGGTGCGAGGAGCGGCTCAGTGTCGGGATCCAGAGGGAAGTGCTGCCGCGGGAAGAGGGAGAAGCTGTGACAGACCCGGTGACAGCCGCGCCCGCGGGGACAGATATTAATCAGCCGGCACCGCTGTGACGGACGGTGGGAGGCAGGCGGCCCTCGGGTTGGCGGGACATGAAGCTGCAGCCCCCGGGGGGGGTGGGGGAGGTGTGTGTGTGTGTGTGTGTGTGTGTGTGTGCATGTGTGTGAGAGAGAGAGAGAAAGAGAGAGAGAGAAAGAGAGAGAGAGAGGGAGAGGGAGGGAGAGGAAGAGGGAGAGGGAGAGGGAGAGGGAGAGAGAGAGAGGGA